>NC_140989.1:382738718-382814395 GCF_052327205.1 Somniosus microcephalus | reverse complement strand
TCCCCCAGTCACACCGTCCCACACACTCTCCCCCAGTCAGACCGTCCCACACACTCTCCCCCAATCACACCGTCCCACACACTCTCCCCCGAGTCACACCGTCCCACACACTCTCCCCCAGTCACACCGCCCACACACTCCCCCTCAGTCACACCGTCCCACACACTCTCCCCCCAGTCACACCGTCCCACACACTCTCCCCCCAGTCACACCGTCCCACAAACTCTCCCCCAGTCACACCATCCCACACACTCTCCCCCAGTCACACCGTCCCACACACTCTCCCCCAGTCACACCGTCCCACACACTCTCCCCAGTCACACCATCCACACACTTACCCCAGTCACATCGTCCCACACACTCTCCCCAAGTCCCACACACTCTCCCCCCAGTCACACCATCCCACACACTCTCCCCCCAGTTACATCGTCCCACACACTCTCCCCCAGTCACACCGTCCCACACACTCTCCCCCCAGTCATACCGTCCCACATACTCTCCCCAAGTCCCACACACTCTCCCCCCAGTCACATCGTCCCACACACTCTCCCCCAGTCACACCGTCCCAAACACTCTCCCCCCAGTCACACCGTCACACACACTCTCCCTCCAGTCACACCGTCCCACACACTCTCCCCCAGTCACACCATCCCACACACTCTCCCCCAGTCACACCGTTCCACACCCTCTCCCCCAGTCACACCGTCCCACAAACTCTCCCCAGTCACACCGTCCCACACACTCACCCCCCAGTCACACCGCCCCACAAACTCTCCCCCCAATCACACCGTCCCACACACTCTCCCCCCAGTCACACCGTTCCACACACTCTCCCCCCAGTCACACCGTCCCACACAGTCTCCCCCCAGTCACACCGCCCCACACACTCTTCCCCCAGTCACACCGTCCCACACACTCTCCCCCCAGTCACACCGTCCCACACACTCTCCCCGAGTCACACCGTCCCACACACTCTCCCCACAGTCACAGCCCCCCACACAGTCTCCACCAGACACACCGTCCCAAACACTCTCCCCCCAGTCACACCGTCCCACACACTCTCCCCCAGTCACACCGTCCAGCACACTCTCCCCCCAGTCACACCGTCCCACACACTCTCCCCCAGTCACACCGCCCCACACACTGTCCCCCCAGTCACACCGTCCCACACACTCTCCCCCCAGTCACACCGTCCCACACACTCTCCCTCAAACACACCGTCCCAACCACTCTCCCCCAGTCACACCGTCCCAAACACTCTCCCCCCAGTCACACTGTCCCACACACTCTCCCCAGTCACACCGTCCCACACACTCTCCCCCAGTCACACCGTCCCACACACTCTCCCCCAGTCACACCATCCCAAACACTCTCCCCCAGTCACACCGTCCCACACACTCTCCCCCCAGGTAACACCGTCCCACACACTCTCCCCCAGTCACACCGTCCCACACACTCTCCCCCCAGTCACACCGTCCCACGCACTCTCCCCGCAGACACACCGTCCCACACACTCTCCCCCATTCACACCGTCCCACACACTCTCCCCCCAGTCACACCGTCCCACACACTCTCCCCCAGTCACACCATCCCACACACTCTCCCCCCAGTCACACCGTCCCACACACTCTCCCCCATTCACACCGTCCCACACACTCTCCCCAAGTCCCACACACTCTCCCCCCAGTCACATCGTCCCACACACTCTCCCCCAGTCACACCGTCCCAAACACTCTCCCCCCAGGCACACCGTCCCATAAACTCTCCCCCAGTCACACCGTACCACAAACTCTCCCCCCAGTCACAACGTCCCACACACTATCCCCCAGTCACACCGTCCCACACACTCTCCCCCCAGACACACCGTCCCAAACACTCTCCCCAATCACACCGTCCCACACACTCTCCCCCCAGTCACACCGTCCCACACACTCTCCCCCAGTCACACCGCCCACACACTCCCCCCCCAGTCACACCGTCCCACATACTCTCCCCCAGTCACACCGTCCCACACACTCTCCCCCCAGTCACACCGTCCCACACACTCTCCCCAGTCACACCATCCCACACACTCTCCCCCCAGTCACACCGTCCCACACACTCTCCCCCAGTCACACCGTCCCACACACTCTCCCCCAATCACACCATCCCACACACTTACCCCCAGTCACATCGTCCCACACACTCTCCCCAAGTCCCACACACTCTCCCCCCAGTCACACCATCCCACACACTCTCCCCCCAGTCACATCGTCCCACACACTCTCCCCAGTCACACCGTCCCACACACTCTCCCCCCAGTCATACCGTCCCACATACTCTCCCCAAGTCCCACACACTCTCCCCCCAGTCACACCATCCCACACACTCTCCCCCCAGTCACATCGTCCCACACACTCTCCCCCAGTCACACCGTCCCAAACACTCTCCCCCCAGTCACACCGTCCCACACACTCACCCCCCAGTCACACCGTCCCACACACTCTCCCCCAGTCACACCATCCCACACACTCTCCCCCAGTCACACCGTCCCACACCCTCTCCCCCAGTCACACCGTCCCACAAACTCTCCCCTAGTCACACCGTCCCACACACTCACCCCCCAGTCACACCGTCCCACACACTCTCCCCCCAATCACACCGTCCCACACACTCTCCCCCCAGTCACACCGCCCCACACACTCTCCCCCCAGTCACACCGTCCCACACACTCTCCCCCCAGTCACACCGTCCCACACACTCTCCCCCCAGTCACACCGTCCCACACACTCTCCCCCCAGTCACACCGTCCCACACACTCTCCCCGTGTCACACCGTCCCACACACTCTCCCCACAGTCACAGCCCCCCACACAGTCTCCCCCAGACACACCGTCCCACACACTCTCCCCCCAGTCACACCGTCCCACACAATTTTTACAATTTTACAATTTACAATTTTTTACAATTTAAATCGCTTTATTGGCATGATAAGTCACATCTTATGTTGCCAAAGCATCAAAATACATTTATGGTTTAGCACATAAACGCAGTTCTATTCATACAGTGTATAAACAGGTATATCCCTGAGTGTATAAACATACATTCGCATTGTCTATATATATTTTTTTCTTAGTTTACTGGTTGTCCCTCTGTTCATGGCAAGCTGTAACATAGTGCGCCGCCAGTGTTATACAGCTTCTCTCCTCTCCCAGTAGGAATGGGAGTTTTTGGTTGTCATTCAGATTTCTGAAATCAGGGCATATTTGTGAGAATTTTTGGTAGAAATTCTCCCTGATGCCCTGATATTTTCCACAAGCTGTGAGGAAGTGCATCTCTGTCTCCACCACTCCCTGACTGCAGTGAGAGCATATCCTGTCCTCTCTTGGCAGCCTGGTCTGCCTGTGTCTGCCTTTTTCGATCGCTAGGCTATGTTCGCTAAGTCTGTACCTTGTCAAGGTTCTTCTCAGTTTGTTATCCTTTACCATGGTCAGGTAATCAGCTATGTTGTATTGTCTGTTTAGGGCCAAGTAGCAATTGAGTTTGCTTTGGGTTTTTGTTGTTTCTGCCCAATATGTCAGATATTTTTCCTTTTGCTTAGCGACGATTGTGTTGGGTCGAATTCTTTGTGTTACCCTGTCACTGTCCTGGGGCTGGTTATTGTTAGTATTGTTAGTAGTTACTTCACTGAGTCCCAGGACTAATTGACTGAGGGTATTCTTCTTTATGGTCAGCTCTTGGCATTTCAGGGCGTCGTAGTGATAGCATTGGGGATTGCTCATTTGTAGGTGATTCCAAAATTTGGTGGCTCTTTTTTGGATAGTGATTATTAATGGATATTGGCCTAGTTCGGCCCTGCATGCATTGTTTACTGTTTTCCTTTGAGTCCGGAGGATACTTTTACAGAATTCTGCATGTAGGATCTCAATTGGGTGTTTGTCCCATTTTGCAAATTCTTGTTGAGTTAGCGGTCCCCATACCTCACTGCCATAGAGTGCAATTGGTTCAATTACTGATTTGAAAATTTTGAGCCAAATGCTAATTGGGATTTCTATTTGGATTGATTTTTTGATGGCATAGAAAGCCCTTCTTGCTTTCTCTTTCAGTTCATTCACAGCCAGTTTGAAGTTTCCCATAGAACTGATTTTTAAGCCCAAGTATGTGTAGTTAGTGGTTTGTTCAATTTTGGTTGTTCCTACTGTGAAATTTATTTTGGGTCCCTGATGTTTGGATCTTTGCTGGAACACAAGGACTTTGGTTTTTTGGGGATTTATTGTCAGGGCCCAAGTCTGGCAGTACGACTCCAGCAGGTCCAGGTTTTGCTGTAGCCCCTCTTTAGTAGGTGACAGCAGAACCAGGTCGTCTGCATAGAGGAGGAATTTAACCTTGGATTCATATAGGGTGAGGCCGGGTGCTGTAGATTGTTCAAGTAGTTTTGCCAATCCATTTATGTAAATATTAAAGAGTGTCGGTGAGATTGGCGAGCCCTGCGTCACCCCCCGCCCCTGTGGGAAGTATTTTGTTTGTTTGTCTCCAATTTTAACTGCACATTTGTTGTTTGTATACATTGATTTAATTACATCATATGTTTTCCCTCCTACCCCACTTTCGATAAGTTTCAGGAATAAACCGTCATGCCAGATGGAGTCGAAAGCCTTCTGGAAATCTACAAAGCATGCGTAGATTTTGCTTTTGTTATTGTGAACGTGTTTGTCAATTAGGGTCTGTAGGGTGAAGATATGATCGGATGTTCTATAGTTTGGCAGGAATCCAATTTGGCTTTTACTCAAGACATTGTGCTCCTCAAGGAAGTTTATAAGTCTTTTGTTTATGATGCTACAGAATACCTTCCCCAGGTTACTGTTTACACAGATGCCTCGATAGTTGTTTGGGTCGATTTTGTCCCCACTTTTGTATATGGGCGTTATGAGTCCTTTGTTCCAGATATCAGGGAAATAACCGACACTCAGAACCAAGTTGAAGAGTTTTAGGATAGCCAGTTTCATTTTGTTGTCTGTGTGTTTAATCATCTCGTTTAGTATGCCATCTGTCCCGCAGGCTTTTCCTGGTCGCAGGTCCTTGAGTTTTTCAAGAAGTTCTTTTTCTGTTATTATGGCGTCCAGCGGGTTTTGGTTATCTTTTATGGCCATTTCTAGCTTTTCCAGTTTTTTGCATATTTGGTGTTGCTCTGGTCTTAGTGTTTTTTTCTGGTATAATTTTTCAAAGTGGTTTACCCATGTGTCCCCATTTTGAATGGCCAAATCGTCGTGTTGTTTTTTGTGTAGTGTTTTCAAGTTTTCCCAGAAACAATTGGAATCAATGGATTCCTCCATGGAGCTGAGTGTATTCTTAATATATTGCTCTTTTTTGGTTCTGAGTGTGTTTCTGTATTGTGTTAGTGTCTGACAATAAGTAAGGCGTAGTTCCTCGTTTTCTGGATGTCTGTGTTTTTGGTTTGATATTTTTCTAAGTTTTTTCCTCATGTTATGGCAATCTCGGTCAAACCATTTTTCATAGTTTTTTGTTTTGGGTTTGTTCTTGCGAGCTTTCAAGTTTGCATTTGTTGCCAAATTATCAAAAATATTGTTTAGTTTACTAACTGCCCGGTTTACGCCTTCTTTATTGTGAGTGTATATGTTATCCAGAAAGGTGTCTAAGAGAGCTTGAGTTGATGCATTGCTAATTGTTTTCTGGTATTTTTCCGTGTCGTTTTTGGCCCATCTGTACGATTTTTTGGTGTTGTACAGTTTACTGGGTTGTGTTTCTATGTTGTTTGTTTCTGTCTTTTTGAGGAACATAGTAATTTGACTGTGATCTGACAGTGTTGTTTGTGGTTTGACTGTGAATGCTCTGAAAGAGGATGGGTCTAAGTCTGTAATCATATAGTCTACTGTGCTGCAGCCAAGAGGTGAGCAATAGGTCGATCTTCCTAGGAGGTCTCCTATGAACCTACCATTGACAATGTACAGACCCAGGTTTCGACAGAGCTGTAGTAGCTGTTTTCCGTTGGTATTTGACTGCTTGTCGCAGTTATGCCTGTATGGAAGGGAAGGGATGTCAAAGTGGTTATTCCCGAAAACATAATTGTTTCCCTGATTATTGGTGAAGTCTGGTTCTTCGCCCGTTCTTGAATTGAGGTCCCCACAGATCAACACGTTCCCCTGGGCCTGGTATTGGATAATTTCCCCCTCCATGTTGGAGAAGGTGTCCTCTTTAAAGTACGGGGAATCGATTGGAGGGATATAAAGTGCGCAAATGTAAACATCTTGGGTGTTTGAGATAATCTCCCTCTCAAGTTTGAGCCACATATGGTTTTCGCCCTTTTTTATAAATTTGATGTAATTCTTAAGTTCTGTTTTAAACCAGATCAGTATGCCTCCGGAGTCTCTGCCTTGGGTTACACTTGGTAATTTATTGGAGGGCACCACCAGCTCAGTGTACCCTTGGGGACAGCCAGTGTGTCCTTTTCCTTTATACCAAGTTTCCTGTAAAATGATAATATCTAGGTCTTTAGTTTCATCTATGAACTCTGGGGTCCTACTTTTCACTTCTCGCAGTGAAGAGCGTAGACCTTGGATATTCCAGGTCGAAATATATAAGGATTTCATGTTAAGTTTGATCTTTTACTATGATAGGTTAAAGAGTGGTACGTGTTTGTCGTGTCTAAGTGTGGGAAAAAAAAGATCACATCAGTTGTCTACAAAAGTTAATACAATTTGGTTACAGTTCTTTCTATTAATTAGTCCTTGATCCATAAGGCGGAAGTAGATGCTGCTGCACATCTGCTTATTGTCTCTTAATGGATTGTTTCTGTCTGAGGTATTGCGTACGTCCTGTGCATCTCTCCCTCTGTCTGGCTGGGAGCAGTCCTATTCCCCTGTGGGACAGGAGTGGTGCAGGTCTGACATTGTTGTTTTGCATGGGGATCCTCTCTGGTCTCGGTTGGTGTGTTGGTGGTCCTTGTAGTGTTCCTGATATGTACCCCGCTGATCTCTGGTGGTCGGGGGGGGGTCCTCTTGGAGTCTGGGTATGGACCCGGTTAAAAGCGACGTCCTTCAGGGCTTTAGCAAGGATCGATATTCTTTGCCTTTGGATGTGGACGTGGTCGTAAAGACATTCCTCATCGAGGGTGGGGTGTTGGGCCAGGTGTACGTTGTGGTTTGATTCGCAGTCTCTTGCTATGCTGGCATTTATCTCATGAATTGTGTTGTTGTTGAAGTCTGTTCTCGGCAATATTGTGGAAACAGTGATTCTAGTGTTTGGAAATGTACTGCTTGCTTTCCTAATCATTGCTCTGAGCGATGTTGCTACTTCTTTCTGTTGGGTCTTTAGGTCATTTGTGCCCGTGTGTATTATTATGTGTTGGGGGGAGCCTAATCTGGCTTTGGTCAGCCATCCCATGGCTCTGTTTGTTGTTGGGCACCAGATCTTTTCTACTTTACTTCTAGGGAATAGCTTTTTCTCCCATAGAAATTTCCCATTTGAGTCTATGAGTATTACGACGTCAGCCTTGTTTGTGTTTACTGTCTGGTGGCTTTCGCTTGGACTCATAGTGTGTGTGCTGGGCTGGGGTGTCTGGTGTGTGCGTACCTCTTGTGAGCGGCCCGCTTGTGGTTCCACGGTGGTGGGGGAAGATTGCGAATCAGTATGCTGGTCGGTCTGTGTGGCACCCCTTGTATTGTGTGTCTGTTGCTTTTGTTCCGTGTGGGAGTGCAGCCGTTCCGTCCGGCTCTGTCTTGTCTTATCTCTAGCCTCTGGTTGCTGGTCTAATGGTGTTTTCTCTCCTCTATGGCTCTCTTCTTTTTCCTGCAGCTCTTTCACCTGATTCCTAAGTAGATTCACCTGGTTCTCAAGTAGCTTCAGCTCTCTCTTGTGTCTCTCCCTCTCCTGATTTTGATTGTCATTCATTTTGAGGAAGTCCTCTCTAAGTTTAACCATCTCTATCTCTAATTGATTAAATTTATCTTTTGGTTGTATCTGGCTGTGTGATCCCGGGGTATGTGTCTGGTCGGCCCTGGTAGGCTCACTCACTTCCTGGCTAGGCTGGTCGGCCCTGGAGGGCTCACTCACTTCCTGGCTATGCTGCTCTTCTCTTGGTGAGCTGGGAATGGTAGGGGGACTATGTGTGGCTTCCTCCCTGGTAGTTATGCTGGGGTTTGTCAGTTGTATCGTGTGGCTGTGGTTCCCCGGGGTTAGTGTCTGGTTTGAACTGTGTGGCTCGTTCACCTCCTGACCAGGCAGATTTTCTCCTGGTAAGTTGTCAATGTTGGGGGGAGTGCGGGCCACTCTGGGGCTGTTCCTTCCCCCCTTAGTTAATTTTTTCAGTGTCCTGAAGGCCGTTGCAAATTTGTCGAGGTTGCCTTGCACTAATATTGTCCCGGTATTGTACGCGTTGACCGTCGTAGTTGAACTGTCTCCTGGTGTGTTAATTTTCATTAAGGACCCATTTGCGGTATTTTCTAGCTTAACATTGGTATAGTGTGATTTTATTGCTGTGATCCAAGCCACTGGCTGATCTGAGTAGAAAATGAGGTTACTTTTTGTCCCATTGTTGTAACAGTCAGCAAAAAGTGTTTCTGGTTTTTCTCTCATCTGCTCATGCTTGATCGCTTTTATAGCTTTTTTTGCAGTGTTGGGGGGAATCTGGAAGCGGGGCTGTTGTGGATCTTCTGATTCGCTCATTTTTGGTAAAGTATTGTTGATCTTAGAATAAGCTTTTCTGGGGCCCCGGGTTTGGTGTTTCCCTCTCCCTGTTCGCGAGCTTTCCCGGTCCCCCTCTCCGACCCCGTGGTCCCTGGGCCTCGGCTTCTGGGTTCACCCTTCTCAGGTCTGGGTCTGTGAGCCGCTGTTTCCCGGTGCCTTCGGGCTGTTCCCCTCCCCCTCAGAGGCCTCTGTGCCTCTGTCTCGGCCTGGCTCCTCGGGCCTTTCCCTGGCTTCAGTCTCCCTCCCTGGGCCCTGTACTCACAGTCTTGGTTTGCTTCTGGAAGCCTTCTGGTTGCTCCCCTTCTCCTCAGAGGTCTCTGGGCCTGGCTCCTCGGGCCTTTCCCGGGCTTTCTAGCCCAGCCGCCGCTCGGGTTGTGCCTCGTTCGCCGTTCGGGTGCTGGACTGCGGTCGTCGCTCGGGTGCTGGACTGCGGCCGTCGCTCGGGTGCTGGACTGCGGTCGTCGCTCGGGTGCTGGACTGCGGCCGCCGATCGGGCCGTGTCTCGTTCGCCGCTCGGGCTCCCCGAGTCACCTCGTTCCGGCTGCCGCTGCGTCTCCGTGCGGCCTCCCCGATTCGCCTCGTTTCCCGAAGCGGCCTCCCCGAGTCTCCTCGCTCCGGCTGCCGCTGCGTCTCCGTGCGGCCTTCGCGCCTCGGTTCCCGATGCGGCCGAGTCACCTTGCTTCTGCTGCTGCTGTGGCCCCGTTTGTTTTTTTTTCCCTTATTTCTTTTTTTTTTCTTTGGCTTTTTTTTTCTAGTTTCCTCTGGTTTTTTTTCCTTTGGTGGTCTTTTCCTTCCTTACTTAATCTAGACTAAACTAAACTTAAACTTAACTAAACAAACTAAACTAACTTAACTGGAACTAAATTTAACTTTAAAACCTTTTTAAACTTGAAATGAACCTTTTTTTTCCCCACTTTAAATACTAAAAACACTAAAAATTCAGCAGCCCATCTTCAGCGTGTGTATTCACTCTGTCTGGCTGTCTGGCACACACTCTCCCCCAGTCACACCGTCCAGCACACTCTCCCCCCAGTCACACCGTCCCACACACTCTCCCCCAGTCACACCGTCCCACACACTCTCCCCCCAGTCACACCGTCCCACACACTCTCCCCCCAGTCACACCGTCCCACACACTCTCCCCCCAGTCACACCGTCCCACACACTCTCCCTCAAACACACCGTCCCAACCACTCTCCCCCAGTCACACCGTCCCAAACACTCTCCCCCCAGTCACACTGTCCCACACACTCTCCCCCAGTCACACCGTCCCACACACTCTCCCCCAGTCACACCGTCCCACACACTCTCCCCCAGTCACACCGTCCCACACACTCTCCCCCCAGTAACACCATCCCACACACTCTCCCCCAGTCACGCCGTCCCACACACTCGCCCCCCAGTCACACCGTCCCACACACTCTCCCCCCAGACACACCGTCCCACACACTCTCCCCACAGTCACAGCCCCCCACACAGTCTCCCCCAGACACAACGTCCCACACACTCTCCCCCCAGTCACACCGTCCCACACACTCTCCCCCAGTCACACCGTCCAGCACACTCTCCCCCCAGTCACACCGTCCCACACACTCTCCCCCAGTCACACCGTCCCACACACTCTCCCCCCAGTCACACCGTCCCACACATTCTCCCCGCAGTCACACCGTCCCACACACTCTCCCTCAAACACACCGTCCCAACCACTCTCCCCCAGTCACACCGTCCCAAACACTCTCCCCCCAGTCACACTGTCCCACACACTCTCCCCCAGTCACACCGTCCCACACACTCTCCCCCAGTCACACCGTCCCAAACACTCTCCCCCCAGTCACACTGTCCCACACACTCTCCCCCAGTAACACCATCCCACACACTCTCCCCCAGTCACACCGTCCCACACACTCTCCCCCCAGTCACACCGTCCCACACACTGTCCCCCCAGACACACCGTCCCACACACTCTCTCCCCAGACACACCGTCCCACACACTCTCCCCCATTCACACCGTCCCACACACTCTCCCCCCAGTCACACCATCCCACACACTCTCCCCAAGTCACACCATCCCACACACTCTCCCCCCAGTCACACCGTCCCACACACTCTCCCCCAGTCACACCGTCCCACACACTCTCCCCCCAGCCACACCGTCCCATAAACTCTCCCCCAGTCACACCGTCCCACACACTCTCCCCCCAGTCACAACGTCCCACACACTATCCCCCAGTCACACCGTCCCACACACTCTCCCCCCAGTCACACCGTCCCACACACTATCCCCCAATCACACCGTCCCACACACTCTCCCCCCAGTCACACCGTCCCACAAACTCTCCCCCCAGTCACAACGTCCCACACACTATCCCCCAGTCACACCGTCCCACGCACTCTCCCCCCAGTCACACCGTCCCACACACTCTCCCCCAATCACACCGTCCCACACACTCTCCCCCAGTCACACCGTCCCACACACTCTCCCCCAGTCACACCGTCCCACACACTCTCCCCCCAGTCACAACGTCCCACACACTATCCCCCAGTCACACCGTCCCACACACTCTCCCCCCAGTCACAACGTCCCACACACTCTCCCCCAATCATACCGTCCCACACACTCTCCCCCAGTCACACCGTCCCACACACTCTCCCCCCAGTCACACCGTCCCACACACTCTCCCCCCAGTCACACCGTCCCACACACTCTCCCTCAAACACACCGTCCCAACCACTCTCCCCCAGTCACACCGTCCCAAACACTCTCCCCCCAGTCACACCGTCCCACACACTCTCCCCCAGTCACACCGTCCCACACACTCTCCCCCAGTCACACCGTCCCACACACTCTCCCCCAGTCACACCGTCCCACACACTCTCCCCCTGTCACACCGTCCCACACACTCTCCCCCCAGTAACACCATCCCACACACTCTCCCCCAGTCACACCGTCCCACACACTCTCCCCCCAGTCACACCGTCCCACACACTGTCCCCCCAGACACACCGTCCCACACACTCTCTCCCCAGACACACCGTCCCACACACTCTCCCCCATTCACACCGTCCCACACACTCTCCCCCCAGTCACACCATCCCACACACTCTCCCCAAGTCACACCATCCCACACACTCTCCCCCCAGTCACACCGTCCCACACACTCTCCCCCAGTCACACCGTCCCACACACTCTCCCCCCAGCCACACCGTCCCATAAACTCTCCCCCAGTCACACCGTCCCACACACTCTCCCCCCAGTCACAACGTCCCACACACTATCCCCCAGTCACACCGTCCCACACACTCTCCCCCCAGTCACACCGTCCCACACACTATCCCCCAATCACACCGTCCCACACACTCTCCCCCCAGTCACACCGTCCCACACACTCTCCCCCCAGACACACCGTCCCACACACTCTCCCCCATTCACACCGTCCCACACACTCTCCCCCCAGTCACACCGTCCCACACACTCTCCCCCTGTCACACCATCCCACACACTCTCCCCCCAGTCACACCGTCCCACACACTCTCCCCCAGTCACACCGTCCCACACACTCTCCCCCCAGTCACAACGTCCCACACACTCTCCCGCAGTCACACCGTCCCATAAACTCTCCCCCAGTCACACCGTACCACAAACTCTCCCCCCAGTCACAACGTCCCACACAATATCCCCCAGTCACACAGTCCCACACACTCTCCCCCCAGTCAGACCGTCCCACACACTCTCCCCCAATCACACCGTCCCACACACTCTCCCCCGAGTCACACCGTCCCACACACTCTCCCCCAGTCACACCGCCCACACACTCCCCCCTCAGTCACACCGTCCCACACACTCTCCCCCCAGTCACACCGTCCCACACACTCTCCCCCCAGTCACACCGTCCCACAAACTCTCCCCCAGTCACACCATCCCACACACTCTCCCCCCAGTCACACCGTTCCACACACTCTCCCCCAGTCACACCGTCCCACACACTCTCCCCCAGTCACACCATCCCACACACTTACCCCCAGTCACATCGTCCCACACACTCTCCCCAAGTCCCACACACTCTCCCCCCAGTCACACCATCCCACACACTCTCCCCCCAGTTACATCGTCCCACACACTCTCCCCCAGTCACACCGTCCCACACACTCTCCCCCCAGTCATACCGTCCCACATACTCTCCCCAAGTCCCACACACTCTCCCCCCAGTCACATCGTCCCACACACTCTCCCCCAGTCACACCGTCCCAAACACTCTCCCCCCAGTCACACCGTCACACACACTCTCCCTCCAGTCACACCGTCCCACACACTCTCCCCCAGTCACACCATCCCACACACTCTCCCCCAGTCACACCGTTCCACACCCTCTCCCCCAGTCACACCGTCCCACAAACTCTCCCCCAGTCACACCGTCCCACACACTCACCCCCCAGTCACACCGCCCCACAAACTCTCCCCCCAATCACACCGTCCCACACACTCTCCCCCCAGTCACACCGTTCCACACACTCTCCCCCCAGTCACACCGTCCCACACAGTCTCCCCCCAGTCACACCGCCCCACACACTCTTCCCCCAGTCACACCGTCCCACACACTCTCCCCCCAGTCACACCGTCCCACACACTCTCCCCGAGTCACACGGTCCCACACACTCTCCCCACAGTCACAGCCCCCCACACAGTCTCCACCAGACACACCGTCCCAAACACTCTCCCCCCAGTCACACCGTCCCACACACTCTCCCCCAGTCACACCGTCCAGCACACTCTCCCCCCAGTCACACCGTCCCACACACTCTCCCCCAGTCACACCGCCCCACACACTGTCCCCCCAGTCACACCGTCCCACACACTCTCCCCCCAGTCACACCGTCCCACACACTCTCCCTCAAAC
Source organism: Somniosus microcephalus (assembly GCF_052327205.1). Classification (NCBI taxonomy): domain Eukaryota; kingdom Metazoa; phylum Chordata; class Chondrichthyes; order Squaliformes; family Somniosidae; genus Somniosus; species Somniosus microcephalus. The sequence goes on along the minus strand of NC_140989.1, from coordinate 382,800,819 downwards.
ACACCGTCCCAACCACTCTCCCCCAGTCACACCGTCCCAAACACTCTCCCCCCAGTCACACTGTCCCACACACTCTCCCCCAGTCACACCGTCCCACACACTCTCCCCCAGTCACACCGTCCCACACACTCTCCCCCAGTCACACCATCCCAAACACTCTCCCCCAGTCACACCGTCCCACACACTCTCCCCCCAGTAACACCGTCCCACACACTCTCCCCCAGTCACACCGTCCCACACACTCTCCCCCCAGTCACACCGTCCCACACACTCTCCCCGCAGACACACCGTCCCACACACTCTCCCCCATTCACACCGTCCCACACACTCTCCCCCCAGTCACACCGTCCCACACACTCTCCCCCAGTCACACCATCCCACACACTCTCCCCCCAGTCACACCGTCCCACACACTCTCCCCCAGTCACACCGTCCCACACACTCTCCCCCCAGCCACACCGTCCCATAAACTCTCCCCCAGTCACACCGTACCACAAACTCTCCCCCCAGTCACAACGTCCCACACACTATCCCCCAGTCACACCGTCCCACACACTCTCCCCCCAGTCACACCGTCCCACACACTCTCCCCCAGTCACACCGCCCACACACTCCCCCCCCAGTCACACCGTCCCACACACTCTCCCCCCAGTCACACCGTCCCACACACTCTCCCCCCAGTCACACCGTCCCACACACTCTCCCCCAGTCACAGCATCCCACACACTCTCCCCCCAGTCACACCGTCCCACACACTCTCCCCCAGTCACACCGTCCCACACACTCTCCCCCAGTCACACCATCCCACACACTCTCCCCCAAGTCACACCGTCCCACACACTGTCCCCCCAGACACACCGTCCCACACACTCTCTCCCCAGACACACCGTCCCACACCCTCTCCCCCAGTCACACCATCCCACAAACTCTACCCCAGTCACACCGTCCCACACCCTCTCCCCCAGTCACACCATCCCACAAACTCTACCCCAGTCACACCGTCCCACACACTCACCCCCCAGTCACACCGTCCCACACACTCTCCCCCCAATCACACCGTCCCACACACTCTCCCCCCAGTCACACCGTCCCACACACTCTCCCCCCAGTCACACCGTCCCACACACTCTCCCCCCAGTCACACCGTCCCACTCACTCTCCCCCCAGTCACACCGTCCCACACACTCTCCCCCCAGTCACACCGTCCCACACACTCTCCCCGAGTCACACCGTCCCACACACTCTCCCCACAGTCACAGCCCCCCACACAGTCTCCCCCAGACACACCGTCCCACACACTCTCCCCCCAGTCACACCGTCCCACACACTCTCCCCCAGTCACACCGTCCAGCACACTCTCCCCCGGTCACATCGTCCCACACACTCTCCCCCAGTCACACCGCCCACACACTCTCCCCCCAGTCACACCGTCCCACACACTCTCCCCCAGTCACACCGTCCCACACACTCTCCCCCCAGTCACACCGTCCCACACACTCTCCCCCCAGTCACACCGTCCCACACACTCTCCCGCAGTCATACCGTCCCACACACTCTCCCCCAGTCACACCGTCCCACACACTCTCCCCCAGTCACACCGTCCCACACACTCTCCCCCCAGTCACACTGTCCCACACACTCTCCCCCAGTCACACCGTCCCACACACTCTCCCCCAGTCACACCGTCCCACACACTCTCCCCCCAGTAACACCATCCCACACACTCTCCCCCAGTCACACCGTCCCACACACTCTCCCCCCAGTCACACCGTCCTACACACTCTCCCCCCAGACACACCGTCCCACACACTCTCCCCCATTCACACCGTCCCACACACTCTCCCCAAGTCCCACACACTCTCCCCCCAGTCACATCGTCCCACACACTCTCCCCCAGTCACACCGTCCCAAACACTCTCCCCCCAGGCACACCGTCCCATAAACTCTCCCCCAGTCACACCGTACCACAAACTCTCCCCCCAGTCACAACGTCCCACACACTATCCCCCAGTCACACCGTCCCACACACTCTCCCCCCAGACACACCGTCCCAAACACTCTCCCCCAATCACACCGTCCCACACACTCTCCCCCCAGTCACACCGTCCCACACACTCTCCCCCAGTCACACCGCCCACACACTCCCCCCCCAGTCACACCGTCCCACATACTCTCCCCCCAGTCACACCGTCCCACACACTCTCCCCCAGTCACACCATCCCACACACTCTCCCCCAATCACACCATCCCACACACTTACACCCAGTCACATCGTCCCACACACTCTCCCCAAGTCCCACACACTCTCCCCCCAGTCACACCATCCCACACACTGTCCCCCCAGTCACATCGTCCCACACACTCTCCCCCAGTCACACCGTCCCACACACTCTCCCCCCAGTCATACCGTCCCACATACTCTCCCCAAGTCCCACACACTCTCCCCCCAGTCACACCGTCCCACACACTCTCCCCCCAGTCACACCGTCCCACACACTCTCCCTCAAACACACCGTCCCAACCACTCTCCCCCAGTCACACCGTCCCCAACACTCTCCCCCCAGTCACACTGTCCCACACACTCTCCCCCAGTCACACCGTCCCACACACTCTCCCCCAGTCACACCGTCCCACACACTCTCCCCCAGTCACACCGTCCCACTCACTCTCCCCCAGTCACACCGTCCCACACACTCTCCCCCCAGTAACACCATCCCACACACTCTCCCCCAGTCACGCCGTCCCACACACTCGCCCCACAGTCACACCGTCCCACACACTCTCCCCCCAGACACACCGTCCCACACACTCTCCCCACAGTCACAGCCCCCCACACAGTCTCCCCCAGACACAACGTCCCACACACTCTCCCCCCAGTCACACCGTCCCACACACACTCCCCCAGTCACACCGTCCAGCACACTCTCCCCCCAGTCACACCGTCCCACACACTCTCCCCCAGTCACACCGTCCCACACACTCTCCCCCCAGTCACACCGTCCCACACACTCTCCCCGCAGTCACACCGTCCCACACACTCTCCCTCAAACACACCGTCCCAACCACTCTCCCCCAGTCACACCGTCCCAAACACTCTCCCCCCAGTCACACTGTCCCACACACTCTCCCCCAGTCACACCGTCCCACACACTCTCCCCCAGTCACACCGTCCCACACACTCTCCCCCAGTCACACCATCCCACACACTCTCCCCCAGTCACACCGTCCCACACACTCTCCCCCCAGTAACACCATCCCACACACTCTCCCCCAGTCACACCATCCCACACACTCTCCCCCCAGTCACACCGTCCCACACACTCTCCCCCCAGCCACACCGTCCCATAAACTCTCCCCCAGTCACACCGTACCACAAACTCTCCCCCCAGTCACAACGTCCCACACACTATCCCCCAGTCACACCGTCCCACACACTCTCCCCCAGTCACAGCATCCCACACACTCTCCCCCCAGTCACACCGTCCCACACACTCTCCCCCAGTCACACCGTCCCACACACTCTCCCCCAGTCACACCATCCCACACACTCTCCCCCAAGTCACACCGTCCCACACACTCTCCCCCCAGTCACACCATCCCACACACTCTCCCCCAGTCACACCGTCCCACACCCTCTCCCCCAGTCACACCGTCCCACAAACTCTACCCCAGTCACACCGTCCCACACACTCACCCCCCAGTCACACCGTCCCACACACTCTCCCCCCAATCACACCGTCCCACACACTCTCCCCCCAGTCACACCGTCCCACACACTCTCCCCCCAGTCACACCGTCCCACACACTCTCCCCCCAGTCACACCGTCCCACTCACTCTCCCCCCAGTCACACCGTCCCACACACTCTCCCCCCAGTCACACCGTCCCACACACTCTCCCCGAGTCACACCGTCCCACACACTCTCCCCACAGTCACAGCCCCCCACACAGTCTCCCCCAGACACACCGTCCCACACACTCTCCCCCCAGTCACACCGTCCCACACACTCTCCCCCAGTCACACCGTCCAGCACACTCTCCCCCGGTCACATCGTCCCACACACTCTCCCCCAGTCACACCGCCCACACACTCTCCCCCCAGTCACACCGTCCCACACACTCTCCCCCAGTCACACCGTCCCACACACTCTCCCCCCAGTCACACCGTCCCACACACTCTCCCCCCAGTCACACCGTCCCACACACTCTCCCCCAGTCATACCGTCCCACACACTCTCCCCCAGTCACACCGTCCCACACACTCTCCCCCAGTCACACCGTCCCACACACTCTCCCCCCAGTCACACTGTCCCACACACTCTCCCCCAGTCACACCGTCCCACACACTCTCCCCCAGTCATACCGTCCCACACACTCTCCCCCAGTCACACCGTCCCACACACTCTCCCCCAGTCACACCGTCCCACACACTCTCCCCCCAGTCACACCGTCCTACACACTCTCCCCCCAGACACACCGTCCCACACACTCTCCCCCATTCACACCGTCCCACACACTCTCCCCAAGTCCCACACACTCTCCCCCCAGTCACATCGTCCCACACACTCTCCCCCAGTCACACCGTCCCAAACACTCTCCCCCCAGGCACACCGTCCCATAAACTCTCCCCCAGTCACACCGTACCACAAACTCTCCCCCCAGTCACAACGTTCCACACACTATCCCCCAGTCACACCGTCCCACACACTCTCCCCCCAGACACACCGTCCCAAACACTCTCCCCCAATCACACCGTCCCACACACTCTCCCCCCAGTCACACCGTCCCACACACTCTCCCCCAGTAACACCGCCCACACACTCCCCCCCCAGTCACACCGTCCCACATACTCTCCCCCCAGTCACACCGTCCCACACACTCTCCCCCCAGTCACACCGTCCCACACACTCTCCCCCAGTCACACCATCCCACACACTCTCCCCCCAGTCACACCGTCCCACACACTCTCCCCCAGTCACACCATCCCACACACTCTCCCCCAATCACACCATCCCACACACTTACCCCCAGTCACATCGTCCCACACACTCTCCCCAAGTCCCACACACTCTCCCCCCAGTCACACCATCCCACACACTGTCCCCCCAGTCACATCGTCCCACACACTCTCCCCCAGTCACACCGTCCCACACACTCTCCCCCCAGTCATACCGTCCCACATACTCTCCCCAAGTCCCACACACTCTCCCCCCAGTCACACCGTCCCACACACTCTCCCCCCAGTCACACCGTCCCACACACTCTCCCTCAAACACACCGTCCCAACCACTCTCCCCCAGTCACACCGTCCCAAACACTCTCCCCCCAGTCACACTGTCCCACACACTCTCCCCCAGTCACACCGTCCCACACACTCTCCCCCAGTCACACCGTCCCACACACTCTCCCCCAGTCACACCGTCCCACTCACTCTCCCCCAGTCACACCGTCCCACACACTCTCCCCCCAGTAACACCATCCCACACACTCTCCCCCAGTCACGCCATCCCACACACTCGCCCCACAGTCACACCGTCCCACACACTCTCCCCCCAGACACACCGTCCCACACACTCTCCCCACAGTCACAGCCCCCCACACAGTCTCCCCCAGACACAACGTCCCACACACTCTCCCCCCAGTCACACCGTCCCACACACTCTCCCCCAGTCACACCGTCCAGCACACTCTCCCCCCAGTCACACCGTCCCACACACTCTCCCCCAGTCACACCGTCCCACACACTCTCCCCCCAGTCACACCGTCCCACACACTCTCCCCGCAGTCACACCGTCCCACACACTCTCCCTCAAACACACCGTCCCAACCACTCTCCCCCAGTCACACCGTCCCAAACACTCTCCCCCCAGTCACACTGTCCCACACACTCTCCCCCAGTCACACCGTCCCACACACTCTCCCCCAGTCACACCGTCCCACACACTCTCCCCCAGTCACACCGTCCCACACACTCTCCCCCAGTCACACCGTCCCACACACTCTCCCCCCAGTAACACCATCCCACACACTCTCCCCCAGTCACACCATCCCACACACTCTCCCCCCAGTCACACCGTCCCACACACTCTCCCCCCAGCCACACCGTCCCATAAACTCTCCCCCAGTCACACCGTACCACAAACTCTCCCCCCAGTCACAACGTCCCACACACTATCCCCCAGTCACACCGTCCCACACACTCTCCCCCCAGTCACACCGTCCCACACACTCTCCCCCAATCACACCGTCCCACACACTCTCCCCCAGTCACACCGTCCCACACACTCTCCCCCAGTCACACCGTCCCACACACTCTCCCCCCAGTCACAACGTCCCACACACTATCCCCCAGTCACACCGTCCCACACACTCTCCCCCCAGTCACAACGTCCCACACACTCTCCCCCAATCACACCGTCCCACACACTCTCCCCCAGTCACACCGTCCCACACACTCTCCCCCCAGTCACACCGTCCCACACACTCTCCCCCCAGTCACACCGTCCCACACACTCTCCCTCAAACACACCGTCCCAACCACTCTCCCCCAGTCACACCGTCCCAAACACTCTCCCCCCAGTCACACCGTCCCACACACTCTGCCCCAGTCACACCGTCCCACACACTCTCCCCCAGTCACACCGTCCCACACACTCTCCCCCAGTCACACCGTCCCACACACTCTCCCCCAGTCACACCGTCCCACACACTCTCCCCCCAGTAACACCATCCCACACACTCTCCCCCAGTCACACCGTCCCACACACTCTCCCCCCAGTCACACCGTCCCACACACTGTCCCCCCAGACACACCGTCCCACACACTCTCTCCCCAGACACACCGTCCCACACACTCTCCCCCATTCACACCGTCCCACACACTCTCCCCCCAGTCACACCATCCCACACACTCTCCCCAAGTCACACCATCCCACACACTCTCCCCCCAGTCACACCGTCCCACACACTCTCCCCCAGTCACACCGTCCCACACACTCTCCCCCCAGCCACACCGTCCCATAAACTCTCCCCCAGTCACACCGTCCCACACACTCTCCCCCCAGTCACAACGTCCCACACACTATCCCCCAGTCACACCGTCCCACACACTCTCCCCCCAGTCACACCGTCCCACACACTATCCCCCAATCACACCGTCCCACACACTCTCCCCCCAGTCACACCGTCCCACACACTCTCCCCCCAGACACACCGTCCCACACACTCTCCCCCATTCACACCGTCCCACACACTCTCCCCCCAGTCACACCGTCCCACACACTCTCCCCCTGTCACACCATCCCACACACTCTCCCCCCAGTCACACCGTCCCACACACTCTCCCCCAGTCACACCGTCCCACACACTCTCCCCCCGTCACAACGTCCCACACACTCTCCCGCAGTCACACCGTCCCATAAACTCTCCCCCAGTCACACCGTACCACAAACTCTCCCCCCAGTCACAACGTCCCACACAATATCCCCCAGTCACACCGTCCCACACACTCTCCCCCCAGTCAGACCGTCCCACACACTCTCCCCCAATCACACCGTCCCACACACTCTCCCCCGAGTCACACCGTCCCACACACTCTCCCCCAGTCACACCGCCCACACACTCCCCCCCCAGTCACACCGTCCCACACACTCTCCCCCCAGTCACACCGTCCCACACACTCTCCCCCCAGTCACACCGTCCCACAAACTCTCCCCCAGTCACACCATCCCACACACTCTCCCCCCAGTCACACCGTCCCACACACTCTCCCCCAGTCACACCGTCCCACACACTCTCCCCCAGTCACACCATCCCACACACTTACCCCCAGTCACATCGTCCCACACACTCTCCCCAAGTTCCACATACTCTCCCCCCAGTCACACCATCCCACACACTCTCCCCCCAGTTACATCGTCCCACACACTCTCCCCCACTCACACCGTCCCACACACTCTCCCCCCAGTCATACCGTCCCACATACTCTCCCCAAGTCCCACACACTCTCCCCCCAGTCACATCGTCCCACACACTCTCCCCCAGTCACACCGTCCCAAACACTCTCCCCCCAGTCACACCGTCACACACACTCTCCCTCCAGTCACACCGTCCCACACACTCTCCCCCAGTCACACCATCCCACACACTCTCCCCCAGTCACACCGTCCCACACCCTCTCCCCCAGTCACACCGTCCCACAAACTCTCCCCCAGTCACACCGTCCCACACACTCACCCCCCAGTCACACCGCCCCACAAACTCTCCCCCCAATCACACCGTCCCACACACTCTCCCCCCAGTCACACCGTTCCACACACTCTCCCCCCAGTCACACCGTCCCACACAGTCTCCCCCCAGTCACACCGTCCCACACACTCTTCCCCCAGTCACACCGTCCCACTCACTCTCCCCCCAGTCACACCGTCCCACACACTCTCCCCGAGTCACACCGTCCCACACACTCTCCCCACAGTCACAGCCCCCCACACAGTCTCCACCAGACACACCGTCCCAAACACTCTCCCCCCAGTCACACCGTCCCACACACTCTCCCCCAGTCACACCGTCCAGCACACTCTCCCCCCAGTCACACCGTCCCACACACACTCCCCCAGTCACACCGCCCCACACACTGTCCCCCCAGTCACACCGTCCCACACACTCTCCCCCCAGTCACACCGTCCCACACACTCTCCCTCAAACACACCGTCCCAACCACTCTCCCCCAGTCACACCGTCCCAAACACTCTCCCCCCAGTCACACTGTCCCACACACTCTCCCCCAGTCACACCGTCCCACACACTCTCCCCCAGTCACACCGTCCCACACACTCTCCCCCAGTCACACCATCCCAAACACTCTCCCCCAGTCACACCGTCCCACACACTCTCCCCCCAGTAACACCGTCCCACACACTCTCCCCCAGTCACACCGTCCCACACACTCTCCCCCCAGTCACACCGTCCCACACACTCTCCCCCCAGACACACCGTCCCACACACTCTCCCCCATTCACACCGTCCCACACACTCTCCCCCCAGTCACACCGTCCCACACACTCTCCCCCAGTCACACCATCCCACACACTCTCCCCCCAGTCACACCGTCCCACACACTCTCCCCCAGTCACACCGTCCCACACACTCTCCCCCCAGCCACACCGTCCCATAAACTCTCCCCCAGTCACACCGTACCACAAACTCTCCCCCCAGTCACAACGTCCCACACACTATCCCCCAGTCACACCGTCCCACACACTCACCCCCCAGTCACACCGTCCCACACACTCTCCCCCAGTCACACCGCCCACACACTCCCCCCCCAGTCACACCGTCCCACACACTCTCCCCCCAGTCACACCGTCCCACACACTCTCCCCCCAGTCACACCGTCCCACACACTCTCCCCCAGTCACACCATCCCACACACTCTCCCCCCAGTCACACCGTCCCACACACTCTCCCGCAGTCACACCGTCCCACACACTCTCCCCCAGTCACACCATCCCACACACTCTCCCCAAGTCCCACACACTCTCCCCCCAGTCACACCATCCCACACACTCTCCCCCCAGTCACATCGTCCCACACACTCTCCCCCAGTCACACCGTCCCACACACTCTCCCCCCAGTCATACCGTCCCACATACTCTCCCCAAGTCCCACACACTCTCCCCCCAGTCACACCATCCCACACACTCTCACCCCAGTCACATCGTCCCACACACTCTCCCCCAGTCACACCGTCCCAAACACTCTCCCCCCAGTCACACCGTCCCACACACTCTCCCCCCAGTCACACCGTCCCACACACTCTCCCCCAGTCACACCATCCCACACACTCTCCCCCAGTCACACCGTCCCACACCCTCACCCCCAGTCACACCGTCCCACAAACTCTCCCCCAGTCACACCGTCCCACACGCTCACCCCCCAGTCACACCGTCCCACACACTCTCCCCCCAATCACACCGTCCCACACACTCTCCCCCCAGTCACACCGTCCCACACACTCTCCCCCCAGTCACACCGTCCCACACACTCGCCCCCCAGTCACACCGTCCCACACACTCTCCCCCCAGTCACACCGTCCCACACACTCTCCCCCCAGTCACACCGTCCCACACACTCTCCCCGAGTGACACCGTCCCACACACTCTCCCCACAGTCACAGCCCCCCACACAGTCTCCCCCAGACACGCCGTCCCACACACTCTCCCCCCAGTCACACCGTCCCACACACTCTCCCCCAGTCACACTGTGGTAAACCACTGTATTGTATATTGCCACCTCTGGGTGGCGCTGTGTATGGAGGCATGCCTCAGCTGACTCCACCCACCACTGTGTGGGTTTCGTTCAGACTTGTTCAGTCACTCACGAAGAAGCATGGTCTCTTCTTAGCTAATAAAAGCCTTATTCATCTCTTCTTTCGACTCATCATCTCTTCTTCGACTCATCACCTTTTATGAAGTAATTGATAAGCGTATCAATTTTATTTGCTAAAAGTTAAATGGCGACACCTGAGGAGCAACAACAGCAACGGATACAGCAGACATTGCTGAGAGCCCTCAGACCACCACGCCTGGACCTCGACCCTCAAGATGTGGGTGCATCAGCCAAGTTTGAACACTGGCTGAGCTGCTTTGAATCCTTCCTCGCAATCTCACAGGTTACAGAGGAGGATCACAAACTGAAAATTTTGACCGCCCAGGTGAGCCATCAAGTATATATGCTAATCCGGGACTCTAATACGTACGTGGCGGCCCTCGAGCTACTAAAAGGGCAATATACGCGCCCAGTGAACACAATTTACGCCCGACACCTCTTGGGATCCCGCAGGCAGCAACCGGGAGAATCGGTAGGGGCATTTGCACGGGCGCTACTGGCACTCTGCAGAGACTGCGATTGTAAAGCGGTAACGGCTGTGGAGCACGCGCAGGGACTCGCCTGTGATGCCTTCGTCAGGGGCCTCCAGTCAGACCACACCCGGCAGAGACTGCTAGAAAGCAAGGAACCCGACCTGAAGACGGCCATTGCCCTTGCGCTCTCGTTAGAGGAGGCCCACCGAAACCTCGAGGCATACCCCCGTAACGGCGCCGAGACATGGCAATCGAAACCGTGGGACACGGGACCGCCGCCCCCGGCACCAACCGCTGCAGCGACCCAACCGAGACAGCAGCCTCCGGTAAGAACTGCTTCGATGCCCAGTAACCAGGCCCAAAAATGCTATTTCTGTGGCCAGTTAAAACATCCCAGAGCGCACTGCCCAGCTAAGACAGCTACCTGCTCGGGCTGCGGGAAGAAAGGCCATTACGCTAACGCCTGCAAGGGGAAGCCAGCCAGCAGCGCAGCGTGCGGGCCGTGGGAGCAGCCATCTTATCCGCCATTTTGTGTACCCCCGGCCGCATGGCATCCGCCGCCATCGTATCCAACGCACTCAACCGCCATTTCGTCACCGGAACCGACCACCGTCTCGGCGGATGACTATAGTGACTCACTAAGCCACATACTGGCCTCCGTGACGCTGGATCAAGGCCACCCTCACCATCTATCCAGCTCCATGATGGATATCGCGGTAAACGGCCGCGCCACCAGTTGCCTGATCGACAGCGGGAGCACAGAGAGTTTCGTCCACCCCGACACGGTACGTAGCCACTCCCTCACGATTCTGCCAACGCACCATCGCATTTCTATGGCGTCCAAGTCCCAGTCAATGGACATCAGCGGCTACTGTGTGGTGACCCTGTCAGTAGGGGGCACTGAATATCAAAAATTTAAACTGCTAGTCCTGCCCCGTCTTTGCGCTGCCGTCCTGCTAGGGTTGGATTTTCAGTGCCACCTTAAGAGTGTCACACTAGCATACGGTGGACCCCTCCCCCCACTCACAGTCTGCAACCAACAACTTTTAAATCGCCCGCTGCAAACCACCTGCAGCCTTTCCACATTAAAAGTCCCCCCCCCTCCCCTGTTCGCTAACCTCACCCGCGACTGTAAACCCATCGCTACCAAAAGCAGGCGGTACAGTGCCGGGGACAGAGCTTTTATCAGCTCTGAGGTGGAGCGGCTCTTGAAGGAGGGCATTATCGAAGGTAGCACTAGCCCCTGGCGAGCCCAGGTTGTAGTCGTTAAAACCACTGCAAAACGCCGCATGGTAATCGACTACAGCCAAACCATAAACCGGTACACCCAGCTGGACGCGTACCCCCTCCCTCGCATATCTGATATGGTCAATCAGATTGCGCAATACAAAGTATTCTCCACCATCGACCTTAAGTCAGCGTACCACCAGCTGCCCATCCGCCATGAGGACCGCCAGTATACTGCCTTCGAGGCAAACGGCCGCCTCTACCACTTCCTTAGGGTCCCCTTCGGCGTCACCAACGGGGTTTCGGTCTTCCAAAGGGAGATGGACCGAATGGTTGACCAGAACGCGCTGCGGGCAACCTTCCCCTATTTGGATAACGTCACCATCTGCGGCCACGACCAGCAGGACCACGACGTTAATCTAGCAAATTTCCTCCGTACGGCCCAACGGCTGAACCTAACGTACAATAAGGAAAAATGTATGTTTCACACCAAGCGCCTGGCCATCCTCGGCTGCGTGGTGGAGAACGGAGTCATCGGGCCCGACCCCGACAGAATGCGCCCCCTAATGGAGCTACCCCTTCCCCACTGCCAAAAAGCACTGAAGAGATGCCTGGGGTTTTTCTCCTACTACGCCCAGTGGGTGCCCCTCTATGCAGACAAAGCCAGGCCCCTCATCAAAGCCACCTCCTTCCCCCTGACACCAGAGGCGTGTGCAGCCTTCACTCTTATCAAGAACGATATCGCGAAGGCCGCAATGCACGCGGTGGATGAGTCCATCCCCTTCCAAGTGGAGAGCGATGCCTCCGACTTCGCCCTAGCCGCGACCCTTAACCAGGCGGGCAGACCCGTGGCCTTTTTCTCAAGGACCCTCCAGGGCCCCGAGACGAGACACTCCTCCGTCGAAAAGGAGGCCCAGGCTATTGTAGAAGCGGTGCGTCACTGGAGGCATTACCTGGCCGGGAAACGATTTACCCTGCTCACTGACCAGCGTTCAGTAGCTTTTATGTTTAATAATAAGCAGAGGGGTAAAATCAAGAACGACAAGATCTTGAGGTGGAGAATCGAACTCTCCACCTACAATTATGATATCTTGTATCGGCCAGGGAAACTCAATGAGCCCCCAGATGCCCTATCACGTGGTACATGCGCCAACGCGCAGAGTGATAGGCTGCAGTCCCTCCACAATGACCTCTGCCACCCGGGGGTCACCAGGTTTTTCCATTTTATCAAATCCCGTAACCTGCCCTACTCCATCGAGGAGGTCAGGACCATGACCAAGAGCTGCCAAATCTGCGCCGAGTGCAAACCGCACTTCTATAGGCCGGACAGAGCAAGCCTGATCAAGGCCACCCGCCCCTTCGAACGCCTGAGCGTCGATTTTAAAGGGCCCCTCCCCTCCGCTGACCGCAATGTGTACTTCCTCAACATAGTTGATGAGTACTCCCGTATCCCCTTTGCCATCCCTTGCCCAGACATGACCAGTACCACGGTCATCAAGTGTCTGAATGACATCTTCGCTCTGTTCGGGTTCCCCAGCTATATACATAGCGACAGGGGCTCATCGTTCATGAGCGACGAACTTCGGCAGTACCTGCTAACAAGAGGTATCGCCACGAGCAGGACCACCAGTTACAACCCCCGGGGGAACGGCCAGGTGGAAAGGGAGAACGCGACGGTTTGGAAGGCAGTCCTCTTAGCACTAAAATCTAAGGGCCTTCCGACCTCCCGCTGGCAGGAGGTCCTCCCTGCAGCGCTTCACTCCATTCGGTCACTGCTTTGTACTGCCACTAATGCGACCCCTCATGAGAAAATGTTCGTTTTCCCCCGGAAGTCTACATCGGGAACCTCGCTACCGGCATGGTTGACTTCTCCTGGGCCCGTCCTACTGCGGAGGCACGTGAGGACGCATAAAACGGACCCCCTGGTCGAGCGGGTGCACCTCCTACACGCCAACCCCCAGTATGCCTGGGTGACATACCCAGACGGGCGGGAGGACACGGTCTCCATACGAGATCTCGCACCCTCGGGTACCCCTGAATTACCACCGTTATCCCCCTTACCACCGTTATCCCCCTTACCACTGTTATCCCCCACCACCCCTCCCAACCCAACCCCTGCAGACGGCATGCCAAAGCCCCAGGAATCTTCGCCAACCACCCAGACACCAGACCCGACGTCGGATGCTGCAACACCACCGCCGCCACCACGACGATCAGGACGTCAGACAAGGCCTCCTGATAGACTTAACTTGTAGTACCCTTCACCCCGCCGGACTTCACATTAAACAAGGGGTGAATGTGGTAAACCACTGTATTGTATATTGCCACCTCTGGGTGGCGCTGTGTATGGAGGCATGCCTCAGCTGACTCCACCCACCACTGTGTGGGTTTCGTTCAGACTTGTTCAGTCACTCACGAAGAAGCATGGTCTCTTCTTAGCTAATAAAAGCCTTATTCATCTCTTCTTTCGACTCATCATCTCTTCTTCGACTCATCACCTTTTATGAAGTAATTGATAAGCGTATCACACACCGTCCCACACACTCTCCCCCCAGTCACACCGTCCCACACACTCTCCCCCCAGTCACACCGTCCCACACACTCTCCCTCAAACACACCGTCCCACACACTCTCCCCCAGTCACACCGTCCCAAACACTCTCCCCCCAGTCACACCGTCCCACACACTCTCCCCCCAGTAACACCATCCCACACACTCTCCCCCAGTCACACCGTCCCACACACTCTCCCCCCAGTCACACCGTCCCACACACTCTCCCCCCAGACACACCGTCCCACACACTCTCCCCCATTCACACCGTCCCACACACTCTCCCCCCAGTCACACCGTCAAACACACTCTCCCCCAGTCACACCGTCCCACACACTCTCCCCCCAGTCACACCTCCCAAACACTTTCCCCAGTCACACCGTCCCACACACCCTCCCCCCAGTCACACCGTCCCACACACTCTCCCCCAGTCACACCGTCCCACACACTCTCCCCCAGTCACACCTTCCAACACACTCTCCCCCAGTGACACCATCCCACACACTCTCCCCAAGTCCCACACACTCTCCCCCCAGTCACACCGTCCCACACACTCTCCCCCCAGTCACACCGTCCCACACACTCTCCCCCATTCACACCGTCCCACACACTCTCCCCCCAGTCACACCGTCCCAAACACTCTCCCCCAGTCACACCGTCCCACACACTCTCCCCCAGTCACACCGTCCCACAAAATCTCCCCCCAGTCACACCATCCCACACACTGTCCCCCCAGTCACACCGTACAACACACCCTCCCCCAGTCACACCGTCCCACACACTCTCCCCCCTGTCACACTGTCCCAAACACTCTCCCCCAGTCACACCGTCCAACACACTCTCCCCCAGTCACACCATCCTACTCAATTCACAATTCACAATTCAAATCGCTTTATTGGCATGATAAGTTACATCTTATGTTGCCAAAGCATCAAAATACATTTATGGTTCAGCACATAAACGCAGTTCTATTCATACAGTGTATAAACAGGTATATCCCTGAGTGTATAAATATACATTCGCATTGTTTATATATATTCTTTTCTTAGTTTACTGGTTGTCCCTCTGTTCATGGCAAGCTGTAACATAGTGTGCCGCCAGTGTTATACAGCTTCTCTCCTCTCCCAATAGGAATGGGAGTTTTTGGTTGTCATTCAGATTTCTGAAATCAGGGCATATTTGTGAGAATTTTTGGTAGAAATTCTCCCTGATGCCCTGATATTTTCCACAAGCTGTGAGGAAGTGCATCTCTGTCTCCACCACTCCCTGACTGCAGTGAGAGCATATCCTGTCCTCTCTTGGCAGCCTGGTCTGCCTGTGTCTGCCTTTTTCGATCGCTAGGCTATGTTCGCTAAGTCTGTACCTTGTCAAGGTTCTTCTCAGTTTGTTATCCTTTACCATGGTCAGGTAATCAGCTATGTTGTATTGTCTGTTTAGGGCCAAGTAGCAATTGAGTTTGCTTTGGGTTTTTGTTGTTTCTGCCCAATATGTCAGATATTTTTCCTTTTGCTTAGCGACGATTGTGTTGGGTCGAATTCTTTGTGTTACCCTGTCACTGTCCTGGGGCTGGTTATTGTTAGTATTGTTAGTAGTTACTTCACTGAGTCCCAGGACTAGTTGACTGAGGGTATTCTTCTTCATGGTCAACTCTTGGCATTTCAGGGCGTCGTAGTGATAGCATTGGGGATTGCTCATTTGTAGGTGATTCCAAAATTTGGTGGCTCTTTTTTGGATAGTGATTATTAATGGGTATTGGCCTAGTTCCGCCCTGCATGCATTGTTTACTGTTTTCCTTTGAGTCCGGAGGATACTTTTACAGAATTCTGCATGTAGGATCTCAATTGGGTGTTTGTCCCATTTTGCAAATTCTTGTTGAGTTAGCGGTCCCCATACCTCACTGCCATAGAGTGCAATTGGTTCAATTACTGATTTGAAAATTTTGAGCCAAATGCTAATTGGGATTTCTATTTGGATTGATTTTTTGATGGCATAGAAAGCCCTTCTTGCTTTCTCTTTCAGTTCATTCACAGCCAGTTTGAAGTTTCCCGTAGAACTGATTTTTAAGCCCAAGTATGTGTAGTTAGTGGTTTGTTCAATTTTGGTTGTTCCGACTGTGAAATTTATTTTGGGTCCCTGATGTTTGGATCTTTGCTGGAACACAAGGACTTTGGTTTTTTGGGGATTTATTCACCCCGAGTCACACCTTCCCACACACTCTCCCCGAGTCCCACACACTCTCCCCCCAGTCACACCATCCCACACACTCTCCCCCCAGTCACATCGTCCCACACACTCTCCCCCAGTCACACCGTCCCACACACTCTCCCCCAATCACACCGTCACACACACTCTCCCCCCAGTCACACCGTCCCACACTCTCTCCCCCGAGTCACACCGTCCCAAACACCCTCCCCAGACACACCGTCCCACACACTCTCCCCCCAGTCACATCGTCCCACACACTCTCCCCCAGTCACACCGTCACACACACTCTCCCCCCAGTCACACCGTCCCACACTCTCTCCCCCGAGTCACACCGTCCCACACTCTCTCCCCCGAGTCACACCGTCCCAAACACTCTCCCCAGACACACCGTCCCACACACTCTCCCCCCAGTCACACCGTCCCACACACTCTCCCCCCAGTCACACCGTCCCACACACTCTCCCCCCAGTCACACCGTCCCACACACTCTCCCCGCAGTCACACCGTCCCACACACTCTCCCCCCCAGTCACACCATCCCACACACTCTCCCCCAGTCACACCGTACCTCAAACTCTCCCCCGGTCACATCGTCCCACACACTCTCCCCCAGTCACACGGTCCCATACACTCTCCCCCCAGTCACACCGTCCCACACCCTCCCCCAGTCACACCGTCCCACACACACCCCCCCAGTCACACCGTTCCACACATTCTCCCCCAGTCACACCGTCCCACACACTCTCCTCCAGTCACAGCGTCCCACACACTCTCCCCCACTCACACCGTCCCACACACTCTACCCCGTCACACTGTCCCACACACTCTCCCCCCAGTCACACCGTCCCACACACTCTCCCCCAGTCACACCGTCCCACACACTCTCCCCCAGTCACACCGTCCCAAACACTCTCCCCCCAGTCACACCGTCCCACACACTCTCCCCCCAGTCACACCGTCCCACACACTCTCCCCCAGTCACACCGTCCCACACACTCTCCCCCAGTCACACCGTCCCACACCCTCTCCCCCAGTCACACCGTCCCACAAACTCTCCCCCAGTCACACCGTCCCACACACTCACCCCCCAGTCACACCGTCCCACACACTCTCCCACCAATCACACCGTCCCACACACTCTAACCCCAGTCACACCGTCCCACACACTCTCCCCCCAGTCACACTGTCCCACACACTCTCCCCCCAGTCACACCGTCCCACACACTCTCCCCCCAGTCACACCGTCCAGCACACTCTCCCCCCAGTCACACCGTCCCACACACTCTCCCCCCAGTCACACCGTCCCACACACTCTCCCCCAGTCACACCGTCCCAAACACTCTCCCCCAGTGACACCGTCCCACACACTCTCCCCCCAGTCACACCGTCCCACACACTCTCCCCCCAGTCACACCGTCCCACACACTCTCCCTCAAACACACCGTCCCAACCACTCTCCCCCAGTCACACCGTCCCAAACACTCTCCCCCCAGTCACACTGTCCCACACACTCTCCCCCAGTCACACCGTCCCACACACTCTCGCCCAGTCACACCGTCCCACAAACTCTCCCCCAGTCACACCGTCCCACACACTCTCCCCCAGTCACATTTTCCCACACACTCTCCCCCCAGTAACACCATCCCACACACTCTCCCCCAGTCACACCGTTCCACACACTCTCCCCCCAGTCACACCGTCCCACACACTCTCCCCCCAAGACACACCGTCCCACACATTCTCCCCCATTCACACCGTCCCACACACTCTCCCCCCAGTCACACCGTCCCACACACTCTCCCCCAGTCACACCGTCACACACACTCTAACCCAGTCACACCATCCCACACACTTACCCCCAGTCACACCGTCCCACACACTCTCCCCAAGTCCCACACACTCCCCCCCAGTCACACCATCCCACACACTCTCCCCCCAGTCACATCGTCCCACACACTCTCCCCCAGTCACACCGTCCCACACACTCTCCCCCCAGTCATACCATCCCACATACTCTCCCCAAGTCCCACACACTCTACCCCCAGTCACACCATCTCACACACTGTACCCCCAGTCACACCGTCCCACACACTCTCCCCCCAGTCACACCGTCCCACACACTCTCCCCCAGTCACACCGTCCCACACACTCTCCCCCAGTCACACCGTCCCACACACTCTCCCCCAGTCACACTGTCCCACACACTCTCCCCCCAGTCACACCGTCCCACACACTTTCCCCCAGTCACACCGTCCCACACACTCTCCCCCCAGTCACACCGTCCCACACACTCTCCCCCAGTCACACCGTCCCACACACTCTCCCCCCAGTCACACCGTCCCACACACTCTCCCCCAGTCACACCGTCCCACACACTCTCCCCCCAGTCACACCGTCCCACACACTCTCCCCCCAGTCACACCGTCCCACACACTCTCCCCCAGTCACACCGTCCCAAACACTCTCCCCCAGTCACACCGTCCCACACACTCTCCCCCAGTCACACCGTCCCACACACTCTCCCCCCAGTCACACCGTCCCACACACTTTCCCCCAGTCACACCGTCCCACACACTCTCCCCCCAGTCACACCGTCCCACACACTCTCCCCCAGTCACACCGTCCCACACACTCTCCCCCCAGTCACACCGTCCCACACACTCTCCCCCAGTCACACCGTCCCACACACTCTATCCCAGTCACACCGTCCCTCACACTCTCCCCACAGTCACACCGTCCCACACACTCTCCCTCAAACACACCGTCCCAACCACTCTCCCCCCAGTCACACTGTCCCACACACTCTCCCCCAGTCACACCGTCCCACACACTCTCGCCCAGTCACACCGTCCCACACACTCTCCCCCAGTCACACCGTCCCACACACTCTCCCCCAGTCACACTGTTCCACACACTCTCCCCCCAGTAACACCATCCCACACACTCTCCCCCAGTCACACCGTCCCACACACTCTCCCCCCAGTCACACCGTCCCACACACTCTCCCCCCAAGACACACCGTCCCACACATTCTCCCCCATTCACACCGTCCCACACACTCTCCCCCCAGTCACACCGTCCCACACACTCTCCCCCAGTCACACCGTCACACACACTCTAACCCAGTCACACCATCCCACACACTTACCCCCAGTCACACCGTCCCACACACTCTCCCCAAGTCACACACACTCTCCCCCCAGTCACACCATCCCAAACACTCTCCCCCCAGTCACAGCGTCCCACACACTCTCCCCCAGTCACACCGTCCCACACACTCTCCCCCCAGTCATATCATCCCACATACTCTCCCCAAGTCCCACACACTCTCCCCCCAGTCACACCATCTCACACACTCTACCCCCAGTCACATCGTCCCACACACTCTCC
The DNA here is from genome assembly GCF_052327205.1 of Somniosus microcephalus. Lineage (NCBI taxonomy): Eukaryota > Metazoa > Chordata > Chondrichthyes > Squaliformes > Somniosidae > Somniosus > Somniosus microcephalus. The sequence continues at coordinate 382,780,590 of NC_140989.1, read as the reverse complement.
CCCAGTCACACCGTCCCACACACTCTCCCCCCAGTCACACCGTCCCACACACTCTCCCCCCAGTCACACCGTCCCACACACTCTCCCCCAGTCACACCGTCCCACACACTCTCCCCCAGTCACACCGTCCCACACACTCTCCCCCAGTCACACTGTCCCACACACTCTCCCCCCAGTCACACCGTCCCACACACTCTCCCCCAGTCACACCGTCCCACACAGTCTCCCCCCAGTCACACCGTCCCACACACTCTCCCCCAGTCACACCGTCCCACACACTCTCCCCCCAGTCACACCGTCCCACACACTCTCCCCCAGTCACACCGTCCCACACACTCTCCCCCCAGTCACACCGTCCCACAAACTCTCCCCCCAGTCACACCGTCCCACACACTCTCCCCCAGTCACACCGTTCCAAACACTCTCCCCCAGTCACACCGTCCCACACACTCTCCCCCAGTCACACCGTCCCACACACTCTCCCCCCAGTCACACCGTCCCACACACTTTCCCCCAGTCACACCGTCCCACACACTCTCCCCCCAGTCACACCGTCCCACACACTCTCCCCCAGTCACACCGTCCCACACACTTTCCCCCAGTCACACCGTCCCACACACTCTCCCCCAGTCACACCGTCCCACACACTCTATCCCAGTCACACCGTCCCACACACTCTCCCCACAGTCACACCGTCCCACACAGTCTCCCTCAAACACACCGTCCCAACCACTCTCCCCCAGTCACACCGTCCCAAACACTCTCCCCACAGTCACACTGTCCCACACACTCTCCCCCAGTCACACCGTCCCACACACTCTCGCACAGTCACACCGTCCCACACACTCTCCCCCAGTCACAGCGTCCCACACACTCTCCCCCAGTCACACTGTCCCATACACTCTCCCCCCAGTAACACCATCCCACACACTCTCCCCCCATTCACACCGTCCCACACACTCTCCCCCCAGTCACAGCGTCCCACACACTCTCCCCCAGTCACACTGTCCCATACACTCTCCCCCCAGTAACACCATCCCACACACTCTCCCCCAGTCACACCGTCCCACACACTCTCCCCCCAGTCACACCGTCCCACACACTCTCCCCCCAAGACACACAGTCCCACACATTCTCCCCCATTCACACCGTCCCACACACTCTCCCCCAGTCACACCGTCACACACACTCTAACCCAGTCACACCATCCCACACACTTACCCCCAGTCAAACCGTCCCACACATTCTCCCCAAGTCCCACACACTCTCCCCCCAGTCACACCATCCCACACACTCTCCCCCCAGTCACATCGTCCCACACACTCTCCCCCAGTCACACCGTCCCACACACTCTCCCCCCAGTCATACCATCCCACATACTCTCCCCAAGTCCCACACACTCTCCCCCCAGTCACACCATCTCACACACTCTACCCCCAGTCACATCGTCCCACACACTCTCCCCCAGTCACACCGTCCCACACACTCTACCCCCAGTCACACCGTCCCACACACTCTCCCCCCAGTCACACCGTCCCACACACTCTCCCCCAGTCACACCGTCCCACACACTCTCCCCCAGTCACACCGTCCCACACACTCTCCCCCAGTCACACTGTCCCACACACTCTCCCCCCAGTCACACCGTCCCACACACTTTCCCCCAGTCACACCTTCCCACACACTCTCCCCCCAGTCACACCGTCCCACACACTCTCCCCCAGTCACACCGTCCCACACACTCTCCCCCCAGTCACACCGTCCCACACTCTCTCCCCCGAGTCACACCGTCCCAAACACCCTCCCCAGACACACCGTCCCACACACTCTCCCCCCAGTCACATCGTCCCACACACTCTCCCCCAGTCACACCGTCACACACACTCTCCCCCCAGTCACACCGTCCCACACTCTCTCCCCCGAGTCACACCGTCCCACACTCTCTCCCCCGAGTCACACCGTCCCAAACACTCTCCCCAGACACACCGTCCCACACACTCTCCCCCCAGTCACACCGTCCCACACACTCTCCCCCCAGTCACACCGTCCCACACACTCTCCCCCCAGTCACACCGTCCCACACACTCTCCCCGCAGTCACACCGTCCCACACACTCTCCCCCCCAGTCACACCATCCCACACACTCTCCCCCAGTCACACCGTACCTCAAACTCTCCCCCGGTCACATCGTCCCACACACTCTCCCCCAGTCACACGGTCCCATACACTCTCCCCCCAGTCACACCGTCACACACCCTCCCCCAGTCACACCGTCCCACACACACCCCCCCAGTCACACCGTTCCACACATTCTCCCCCAGTCACACCGTCCCACACACTCTCCTCCAGTCACACCGTCCCACACACTCTACCCCGTCACACTGTCCCACACACTCTCCCCCCAGTCACACCGTCCCACACACTCTCCCCCAGTCACACCGTCCCACACACTCTCCCCCAGTCACACCGTCCCACACACTCTCCCCCAGTCACACCGTCCCAAACCCTCTCCCCCAGTCACACCGTCCCACAAACTCTCCCCCAGTCACACCGTCCCACACACTCACCCCCCAGTCACACCGTCCCACACACTCTCCCACCAATCACACCGTCCCACACACTCTAACCCCAGTCACACCGTCCCACACACTCTCCCCCCAGTCACACTGTCCCACACACTCTCCCCCCAGTCACACCGTCCCACACACTCTCCCCCCAGTCACACCGTCCCACACACTCTCCCCCCAGTCACACCGTCCCACACACTCTACCCGAGTCACACCGTCCCACACACTCTCCCCACAGTCACAGCCCCCCACACAGTCTCCCCCAGACACACCGTCCCACACACTCTCCCCCCAGTCACACCGTCCCACACACTCTCCCCCAGTCACACCGTCCAGCACACTCTCCCCCCAGTCACACCGTCCCACACACTCTCCCCCAGTCACACCGTCCCACACACTCTCCCCCCAGTCACACCGTCCCACACACTCTCCCCCCAGTCACACCGTCCCACACACTCTCCCTCAAACACACCGTCCCAACCACTCTCCCCCAGTCACACCGTCCCAAACACTCTCCCCCCAGTCACACTGTCCCACACACTCTCCCCCAGTCACACCGTCCCACACACTCTCGCCCAGTCACACCGTCCCACAAACTCTCCCCCAGTCACACCGTCCCACACACTCTCCCCCAGTCACATTTTCCCACACACTCTCCCCCCAGTAACACCATCCCACACACTCTCCCCCAGTCACACCGTTCCACACACTCTCCCCCCAGTCACACCGTCCCACACACTCTCCCCCAAGACACACCGTCCAACACATTCTCCCCCATTCACACCGTCCCACACACTCTCCCCCCAGTCACACCGTCCCACACACTCTCCCCCAGTCACACCGTCACACACACTCTAACCCAGTCACACCATCCCACACACTTACCCCCAGTCACACCGTCCCACACACTCTCCCCAAGTCCCACACACTCCCCCCCAGTCACACCATCCCACACACTCTCCCCCCAGTCACATCGTCCCACACACTCTCCCCCAGTCACACCGTCCCACACACTCTCCCCCCAGTCATACCATCCCACATACTCTCCCCAAGTCCCACACACTCTCCCCCCAGTCACACCATCTCACACACTGTACCCCCAGTCACACCGTCCCACACACTCTCCCCCCAGTCACACCGTCCCACACACTCTCCCCCAGTCACACCGTCCCACACACTCTCCCCTAGTCACACCGTCCCACACACTCTCCCCCAGTCACACTGTCCCACACACTCTCCCCCCAGTCACACCATCCCACACACTTTCCCCCAGTCACACCGTCCCACACACTCTCCCCCCAGTCACACCGTCCCACACACTCTCCCCCAGTCACAGCGTCCCACACACTCTCCCCCCAGTCACACCGTCCCACACACTCTCCCCCCCAGTCACACCATCCCACACACTCTCCCCCAGTCACACCGTACCTCAAACTCTCCCCCGGTCACATTGTCCCACACACTCTCCCCCAGTCACACGGTCCCATACACTCTCCCCCCAGTCACACCGTCACACACCCTCCCCCAGTCACACCGTCCCACACACACCCCCCCAGTCACACCGTTCCACACATTCTCCCCCAGTCACACCGTCCCACACACTCTCCTCCAGTCACACCGTCCCACACACTCTACCCCGTCACACTGTCCCACACACTCTCCCCCCAGTCACACCGTCCCACACACTCTCCCCCAGTCACACCGTCCCACACACTCTCCCCCAGTCACACCGTCCCAAACACTCTCCCCCCAGTCACACCGTCCCACACACTCTCCCCCCAGTCACACCGTCCCACACACTCTCCCCCAGTCACACCGTCCCACACACTCTCCCCCAGTCACACCGTCCCAAACCCTCTCCCCCAGTCACACCGTCCCACAAACTCTCCCCCAGTCACACCGTCCCACACACTCACCCCCCAGTCACACCGTCCCACACACTCTCCCACCAATCACACCGTCCCACACACTCTAACCCCAGTCACACCGTCCCACACACTCTCCCCCCAGTCACACTGTCCCACACACTCTCCCCCCAGTCACACCGTCCCACACACTCTCCCCCCAGTCACACCGTCCCACACACTCTCCCCCCAGTCACACCGTCCCACACACTCTACCCGAGTCACACCGTCCCACACACTCTCCCCACAGTCACAGCCCCCCACACAGTCTCCCCCAGACACACCGTCCCACACACTCTCCCCCCAGTCACACCGTCCCACACACTCTCCCCCAGTCACACCGTCCAGCACACTCTCCCCCCAGTCACACCGTCCCACACACTCTCCCCCAGTCACACCGTCCCACACACTCTCCCCCCAGTCACACCGTCCCACACACTCTCCCCCCAGTCACACTGTCCCACACACTCTCCCCCCAGTCACACCATCCCACACACTTTCCCCCAGTCACACCGTCCCACACACTCTCCCCCCAGTCACACCGTCCCACACACTCTCCCCCAGTCACAGCGTCCCACACACTCTCCCCCCAGTCACACCGTCCCACACACTCTCCCCCCCAGTCACACCATCCCACACACTCTCCCCCAGTCACACCGTACCTCAAACTCTCCCCCGGTCACATCGTCCCACACACTCTCCCCCAGTCACACGGTCCCATACACTCTCCCCCCAGTCACACCGTCACACACCCTCCCCCAGTCACACCGTCCCACACACACCCCCCCAGTCACACCGTTCCACACATTCTCCCCCAGTCACACCGTCCCACACACTCTCCTCCAGTCACACCGTCCCACACACTCTACCCCGTCACACTGTCCCACACACTCTCCCCCCAGTCACACCGTCCCACACACTCTCCCCCAGTCACACCGTCCCACACACTCTCCCCCAGTCACACCGTCCCAAACACTCTCCCCCCAGTCACACCGTCCCACACACTCTCCCCCCAGTCACACCGTCCCACACACTCTCCCCCAGTCACACCGTCCCACACACTCTCCCCCAGTCACACCGTCCCAAACCCTCTCCCCCAGTCACACCGTCCCACAAACTCTCCCCCAGTCACACCGTCCCACACACTCACCCCCCAGTCACACCGTCCCACACACTCTCCCACCAATCACACCGTCCCACACACTCTAACCCCAGTCACACCGTCCCACACACTCTCCCCCCAGTCACACTGTCCCACACACTCTCCCCCCAGTCACACCGTCCCACACACTCTCCCCCCAGTCACACCGTCCCACACACTCTCCCCCCAGTCACACCGTCCCACACACTCTACCCGAGTCACACCGTCCCACACACTCTCCCCACAGTCACAGCCCCCCACACAGTCTCCCCCAGACACACCGTCCCACACACTCTCCCCCCAGTCACACCGTCCCACACACTCTCCCCCAGTCACACCGTCCAGCACACTCTCCCCCCAGTCACACCGTCCCACACACTCTCCCCCAGTCACACCGTCCCACACACTCTCCCCCCAGTCACACCGTCCCACACACTCTCCCCCCAGTCACACCGTCCCACACACTCTCCCTCAAACACACCGTCCCAACCACTCTCCCCCAGTCACACCGTCCCAAACACTCTCCCCCCAGTCACACTGTCCCACACACTCTCCCCCAGTCACACCGTCCCACACACTCTCGCCCAGTCACACCGTCCCACAAACTCTCCCCCAGTCACACCGTCCCACACACTCTCCCCCAGTCACATTTTCCCACACACTCTCCCCCCAGTAACACCATCCCACACACTCTCCCCCAGTCACACCGTTCCACACACTCTCCCCCCAGTCACACCGTCCCACACACTCTCCCCCCAAGACACACCGTCCAACACATTCTCCCCCATTCACACCGTCCCACACACTCTCCCCCCAGTCACACCGTCCCACACACTCTCCCCCAGTCACACCGTCACACACACTCTAACCCAGTCACACCATCCCACACACTTACCCCCAGTCACACCGTCCCACACACTCTCCCCAAGTCCCACACACTCCCCCCCAGTCACACCATCCCACACACTCTCCCCCCAGTCACATCGTCCCACACACTCTCCCCCAGTCACACCGTCCCACACACTCTCCCCCCAGTCATACCATCCCACATACTCTCCCCAAGTCCCACACACTCTCCCCCCAGTCACACCATCTCACACACTGTACCCCCAGTCACACCGTCCCACACACTCTCCCCCCAGTCACACCGTCCCACACACTCTCCCCCAGTCACACCGTCCCACACACTCTCCCCTAGTCACACCGTCCCACACACTCTCCCCCAGTCACACTGTCCCACACACTCTCCCCCCAGTCACACCATCCCACACACTTTCCCCCAGTCACACCGTCCCACACACTCTCCCCCCAGTCACACCGTCCCACACACTCTCCCCCAGTCACAGCGTCCCACACACTCTCCCCCCAGTCACACCGTCCCACACACTCTCCCCCAGTCACACCGTCCCACACACTCTCCCCCCAGTCACACCGTCCCACACACTCTCCCCCCAGTCACACCGTCCCACACACTCTCCCCCAGTCACACCGTCCCAAACACTCTCCCCCAGTCACACCGTCCCACACACTCTCCCCCAGTCACACCGTCCCACACACTCTCCCCCCAGTCACACCGTCCCACACACTTTCCCCCAGTCACACCGTCCCACACACTCTCCCCCCAGTCACACCGTCCCACACACTCTCCCCCAGTCACACCGTCCCACACACTCTCCCCCCAGTCACACCGTCCCACACACTCTCCCCCAGTCACACCGTCCCACACACTCTATCCCAGTCACACCGTCCCTCACACTCTCCCCACAGTCACACCGTCCCACACACTCTCCCTCAAACACACCGTCCCAACCACTCTCCCCCAGTCACACCGTCCCAAACAATCTCCCCCCAGTCACACTGTCCCACACACTCTCCCCCAGTCACACCGTCCCACACACTCTCGCCCAGTCACACCGTCCCACACACTCTCCCCCAGTCACACCGTCCCACACACTCTCCCCCAGTCACACTGTCCCACACACTCTCCCCCCAGTAACACCATCCCACACACTCTCCCCCAGTCACACCGTCCCACACACTCTCCCCCCAGTCACACCGTCCCACACACTCTCCCCCCAAGACACACCGTCCCACACATTCTCCCCCATTCACACCGTCCCACACACTCTCCCCCCAGTCACACCGTCCCACAAACTCTCCCCCAGTCACACCGTCACACACACTCTAACCCAGTCACACCATCCCACACACTTACCCCCAGTCACACCGTCCCACACACTCTCCCCAAGTCACACACACTCTCCCCCCAGTCACACCATCCCAAACACTCTCCCCCCAGTCACAGCATCCCACACACTCTCCCCCAGTCACACCGTCCCACACACTCTCCCCCCAGTCATATCATCCCACATACTCTCCCCAAGTCCCACACACTCTCCCCCCAGTCACACCATCTCACACACTCTACCCCCAGTCACATCGTCCCACACACTCTCCCCCAGTCACACCGTCCCACACACTCTCCCCCCAGTCACACCGTCCCACACACTCTCCCCCCAGTCACACCGTCCCACACACTCTCCCCCAGTCACACCGTCCCACACACTCTCCCCCAGTCACACCGTCCCACACACTCTCCCCCAGTCACACTGTCCCACACACTCTCCCCCCAGTCACACCGTCCCACACACTCTCCCCCAGTCACACCGTCCCACACACTCTCCCCCCAGTCACACCGTCCCACACACTCTCCCCCAGTCACACCGTCCCACACACTCTCCCCCCAGTCACACCGTCCCACACACTCTCCCCCAGTCACACCGTCCCACACACTCTCCCCCCAGTCACACCGTCCCACACACTCTCCCCCCAGTCACACCGTCCCACACACTCTCCCCCAGTCACACCGTTCCAAACACTCTCCCCCAATCACACCGTCCCACACACTCTCCCCCAGTCACACTGTCCCACACACTCTCCCCCCAGTCACACCGTCCCACACACTTTCCCCCAGTCACACCGTCCCACACACTCTCCCCCCAGTCACACCGTCCCACACACTCTCCCCCAGTCACACCGTCCCACACACTCTCCCCCCAGTCACACCGTCCCACGCACTCTCCCCCAGTCACACCGTCCCACACACTCTATCCCAGTCACACCGTCCCACACACTCTCCCCACAGTCACACCGTCCCACACACTCTCCCTCAAACACACCGTCCCAACCACTCTCCCCCAGTCACACCGTCCCAAACACTCTCCCCACAGTCACACTGTCCCACACACTCTCCCCCAGTCACACCGTCCCACACACTCTCGCACAGTCACACCGTCCCACACACTCTCCCCCAGTCACAGCGTCCCACACACTCTCCCCCAGTCACACTGTCCCATACACTCTCCCCCCAGTAACACCATCCCACACACTCTCCCCCAGTCACACCGTCCCACACACTCTCCCCCCAGTCACACCGTCCCACACACTCTCCCCCCAAGACACACAGTCCCACACATTCTCCCCCATTCACACCGTCCCACACACTCTCCCCCCAGTCACACCGTCCCACACACTCTCCCCCAGTCACACCGTCACACACACTCTAACCCAGTCACACCATCCCACACACTTACCCCCAGTCAAACCGTCCCACACACTCTCCCCAAGTCCCACACACTCTCCCCCCAGTCACACCATCCCACACACTCTCCCCCCAGTCACATCGTCCCACACACTCTCCCCCAGTCACACCGTCCCACACACTCTCCCCCCAGTCATACCATCCCACATACTCTCCCCAAGTCCCACACACTCTCCCCCCAGTCACACCATCTCACACACTCTACCCCCAGTCACATCGTCCCACACACTCTCCCCCAGTCACACCGTCCCACACACTCTACCCCCAGTCACACCGTCCCACACACTCTCCCCCCAGTCACACCGTCCCACACACTCTCCCCCAGTCACACCGTCCCACACACTCTCCCCCAGTCACACCGTCCCACACACTCTCCCCCAGTCACACTGTCCCACACACTCTCCCCCCAGTCACACCGTCCCACACACTTTCCCCCAGTCACACCTTCCCACACACTCTCCCCCCAGTCACACCGTCCCACACACTCTCCCCCAGTCACACCGTCCCACACACTCTCCCCCCAGTCACACCGTCCCACACACTCTCCCCCAGTCACACCGTCCCACACACTCTCCCCCCAGTCACACCGTCCCACACACTCTCCCCCCAGTCACACCGTCCCACACACTCTCCCCCAGTCACACCGTCCCAAACACTCTCCCCCAGTCACACCGTCCCACACACTCTCCCCCAGTCACATCGTCCCACACACTCACCCCCCAGTCACACCGTCCCACACACTTTCCCCCAGTCACACCGTCCCACACACTCTCCCCCCAGTCACACCGTCCCACACACCCTCCCCCAGTCACACCGTCCCACACACTCTCCCCCCAGTCACACCGTCCCACACACTCTCCCCCAGTCACACCGTCCCACACACTCTATCCCAGACACACCGTCCCACACACTCTCCCCACAGTCACACCGTCCCACACACTCTCCCCCAATCACACCGTCCCACACACTCTCCCCCAGTCACACCGTCCCACACACTCTCCCCCAGTCACACCGTCCCACACACTCTCCCCCCAGTCACACCATCCCAGACACTCTCCCCCAGTCAGACCGTCCCACACACTCTCCCCCAGTCACACCATCCCACACACTCTCCCCCAGTCACACCGTCCCACACACTCTCCCCCAGTCACACCGTCCCACACACTCTCCCCACAGTCACACCGTCCCAGACACTCTCCCCCAGTCACACCGTCCCACACACTCTCCCCCCAGTCACACCGTCCCACACACTCTCCCCCAGTCACACCGCCCACACACTCTCCCCCAGTCACACGGTCCCACACACACTCCCCCCAGTCACACCATCCCACACACTCTCCCCCAGTCTCACCGTCCCACAAAATGTCCCCCCAGTCACACCGTCCCACACACTCTCCCCCCAGTCACACCGTACAACACACCCTCCCCCAGTCACACCGTCCCACAAACTCTCCCCCGTCACACCGTCCAACAAACTCTCCCCCGTCACACCGTCCCACACACTCTCCCCCAGTCACACCATCCTACTCACTCACCCCCAGTCACACCGTCCCACACACTCTCCCCAAGTCCCACACACTCTCCCCCCAGTCACACCGTCCCACACACTCTCCCCAAGTCCCACACACTCTCCCCCCAGTCACATCGTCCCACACACTCTCCGCCAGTCACACCGTCACACACACTCTCCCCCCAGTCACACTGTCCCACACTCTCTCCCCTGAGTCACACCGTCCCAAACACTCTGCCCAGTCACACCATCCCACACACTCTCCCCCCAGTCAAATCGTCCCACACACTCTCCCCCAGTCACACCGTCCCACACACTCTCCCCCCAGTCACATCGTCCCACACACTCTCCCCCAGTCACACCGTCCCACACACTCTCCCCCCAGTCACACTGTCCCACACACTCTCCCCCCAGGCACACCGTCCCACACACTCTCCCCCAGTCACACCGTCCCACACACTCTCCCCCAGTCACACCGTCCCACACACTCTCCCCCCAGTCACACCGTCCCACACACTCTCCCCCAGTCACACCATCCCACACACACTCCCCCCAGTCACACCATCCCACACACTCTCCCCCAGTCACACCGTCCCACACACTCTCCCCCCAGTCACACCGTCCCACACACTCTACCACAGTCACACCGTCCCACACACTCTCCCCCAGTCACACCGTCCCACACACTCTCCCCCAGTCACACCGTCCCACACACTCTCCCCCCAGTCACACCGTCCCACACACTCTCCCCCTCCAGTCACACCATCCCACACACTCTCCCCCAGTCACACCGTACCTCAAACTTTCCCCCGGTCACATCGTCCCACACACTCTCCCCCAGTCACACCGTCCCACACACTCTCCCCCCAGTCACACGTCCCACACTCTCCCCCAGTCACACCGTCCCACACACTCTCCCCCCAGTCACACCGTCCCACACACTCTCCCCCCAGTCACACCTTCCCACACACACTCCCCCAGTCACACCGTCCCACACACTCTCCCCCAGTCACACCGTCCCACACACTCTCCCCCACTCACACCGTCCCACACACTCTCCCCCAGTCACACCGTCCCACACACTCTCCCCCAATCACACCGTCCCACACACTCTCCCCCCAGTCACACCGTCCCACACACTCTCCCCCAGTCACACCGCCCACACACTCCACCCCAGTCACACCGTCCCACACACTCTCCCCCCAGTCACACCGTCCCACACACTCTCCCCCCAGTCACACCGTCCCACTCACTCTCCCCCAGTCACACCGTCCCACACACTCTCCCCCCAGTCACACCGTCCCACACACTCTCCCCCAGTCACACCGTCCCACACACTCTCCCCCAGTCACACCGTCACACACGCTCTCCCCCAGTCACACCATCCCACACACTTCCCCCCAGTCACACCGTCCCACACACTCTCCCCAAGTCCCACACACTCTCCCCCCAGTCACACCATCCCACAAACTCTCCCCCAGCCACATCGTCCCACACATTCTCCCCCAGTCACACCGTCCCACACACTCTCCCCCCAGTCATACCATCCCACATACTCTCCCCAAGTCCCACACACACTCCCCCAGTCACACCATCCCACACACTCTCCCCCCAGTCACACCGTCCCACACACTCGCCCCCCAGTCACACCGTCCCACACACTCTCCCCCAGTCACACCGTCCCACACACTCTCCCCCAGTCACACCGTCCCACACACTCTCCCCCAGTCACACCGTCCCACACACTCTCCCCCCAGTCACACCGTCCCACACAATCTCCCCCAGTCACACCGTCACACACACTCTCCCCCCAGTCACACCGTCCCACACACTCTCCCCCAGTCACACCGTCCCACACACTCTCCCCCCAGTCACACCGTCCCACACACTCTCCCCCAGTCACACCGTCCCACACACTCTCCCCCCAGTCACACCGTCCCACACAATCTCCCCACAGTCACACCGTCCCACACACACTCCCCCAATCACACCGTCCCACACACTCTCCTGCCAGTCACACCGTCCCACACACTCTCCCCCAGGCACACCGCCCACACACTCTCCCCCAGTCACACCGTCCCAAACACTCTCCCCCAGTCACACCGTCCCACACACTCTCCCCCCCAGTCACACCGTCCCAGACTCTCCCCCAGTCACACCGTCCCACACACTCTCCCCCCAGTCACACCATCCCACACACTCTCCCCCCAGTCACACCGTCCAACACACACTCCCCCAGTCACACCGTCCCACACACTCTCCCCCAGTCACACCGTCCCACACACTCTCCTCCAGTCACACCGTCCCACACACTCTCCCCCACTCACACCGTCCCACACACTCTCCCCCGTCACACTGTCCCACACACTCTCCCCCCAGTCACACCGTCCCACACACTCTCCCCCAGTCACACCGTCCCACACACTCTCCCCCAGTCACACCGTCCCAAACACTCTCCCCCCAGTCACACCGTCCCAAACACTCTCCCCCCAGTCACCCCGTCCCACACACTCTCCCCCAGTCACACCATCCCAAACACTCTCCCCCCAGTCACCCCGTCCCACACACTCTCCCCCAGTCACACCATCCCACACACTCTCCCCCAGTCACACCGTCCCACACACTCTCCCCCCAGTCACACCGTCCCACACACTCTCCCCAAGTCCCACACACTCTCCCCCCAGTCACATCGTCCCACACACTCTCCCCCAGTCACACCATCACACACACTCTCCCCCCAGTCACACTGTCCCACACTCTCTCCCCTGAGTCACACCGTCCCAAACACTCTGCCCAGTCACACCATCCCACACACTCTCCCCCCAGTCAAATCGTCCCACACACTCTCCCCCAGTCACACCGTCCCACACACTCTCCCCCCAGTCACATCGTCCCACACACTCTCCCCCAGTCACACCGTCCCACACACTCTCCCCCCATTCACACTGTCCCACACACTCTCCCCCCAGGCACACCGTCCCACACACTCTCCCCCAGTCACACCGTCCCACACACTCTCCCCCAGTCACACCGTCCCACACACTCTCCCCCCAGTCACACCGTCCCACACACTCTCCCCCAGTCACACCATCCCACACACACTCCCCCCAGTCACACCATCCCACACACTCTCCCCCAGTCACACCGTCCCACACACTCTCCCCCCAGTCACACCGTCCCACACACTCTACCACAGTCACACCGTCCCACACACTCTCCCCCAGTCACACCGTCCCACACACTCTCCCCCAGTCACACCGTCCCACACACTCTCCCCCCAGTCACACCGTCCCACACACTCTCCCCCTCCAGTCACACCATCCCACACACTCTCCCCCAGTCACACCGTACCTCAAACTTTCCCCCGGTCACATCGTCCCACACACTCTCCCCCAGTCACACCGTCCCACACACTCTCCCCCCAGTCACACGTCCCACACTCTCCCCCAGTCACACCGTCCCACACACTCTCCCCCCAGTCACACCGTCCCACACACTCTCCCCCCAGTCACACCTTCCCACACACTCTCCCCCAGTCACACCGTCCCACACACTCTCCCCCAGTCACACCGTCCCACACACTCTCCCCCACTCACACCGTCCCACACACTCTCCCCCAGTCACACCGTCCCACACACACTCCCCCAATCACACCGTCCCACACACTCTCCCCCCAGTCACACCGTCCCACACACTCTCCCCCAGTCACACCGCCCACACACTCCACCCCAGTCACACCGTCCCACACACTCTCCCCCCAGTCACACCGTCCCACACACTCTCCCCCCAGTCACACCGTCCCACTCACTCTCCCCCAGTCACACCGTCCCACACACTCTCCCCCCAGTCACACCGTCCCACACACTCTCCCCCAGTCACACCGTCCCACACACTCTCCCCCAGTCACACCGTCACACACGCTCTCCCCCAGTCACACCATCCCACACACTTCCCCCCAGTCACACCGTCCCACACACTCTCCCCAAGTCCCACACACTCTCCCCCCAGTCACACCATCCCACAAACTCTCCCCCAGCCACATCGTCCCACACATTCTCCCCCAGTCACACCGTCCCACACACTCTCCCCCCAGTCATACCATCCCACATACTCTCCCCAAGTCCCACACACTCTCCCCCAGTCACACCATCCCACACACTCTCCCCCCAGTCACACCGTCCCACACACTCGCCCCCCAGTCACACCGTCCCACACACTCTCCCCCAGTCACACCGTCCCACACACTCTCCCCCAGTCACACCGTCCCACACACTCTCCCCCAGTCACACCGTCCCACACACTCTCCCCCCAGTCACACCGTCCCACACAATCTCCCCCAGTCACACCGTCACACACACTCTCCCCCCAGTCACACCGTCCCACACACTCTCCCCCAGTCACACCGTCCCACACACTCTCCCCCCAGTCACACCGTCCCACACACTCTCCCCCAGTCACACCGTCCCACACACTCTCCCCCCAGTCACACCGTCC
This sequence comes from Somniosus microcephalus, assembly GCF_052327205.1. Classification (NCBI taxonomy): domain Eukaryota; kingdom Metazoa; phylum Chordata; class Chondrichthyes; order Squaliformes; family Somniosidae; genus Somniosus; species Somniosus microcephalus. The sequence continues at coordinate 382,765,373 of NC_140989.1, read as the reverse complement.
CACACAATCTCCCCACAGTCACACCGTCCCACACACACTCCCCCAATCACACCGTCCCACACACTCTCCCCCCAGTCACACCGTCCCACACACTCTCCCCCAGGCACACCGCCCACACACTCTCCCCCAGTCACACCGTCCCAAACACTCTCCTCCAGTCACACCGTCCCACACACTCTCCCCCCAGTCACACCGTCCCAGACTCTCCCCCAGTCACACCGTCCCACACACTCTCCCCCCAGTCACACCATCCCACACACTCTCCCCCCAGTCACACCGTCCAACACACACTCCCCCAGTCACACCGTCCCACACACTCTCCCCCAGTCACACCGTCCCACACACTCTCCTCCAGTCACACCGTCCCACACACTCGCCCCCACTCACACCGTCCCACACACTCTCCCCCGTCACACTGTCCCACACACTCTCCCCCCAGTCACACCGTCCCACACACTCTCCCCCAGTCACACCGTCCCACACACTCTCCCCCAGTCACACCGTCCCAAACACTCTCCCCCCAGTCACACCGTCCCAAACACTCTCCCCCCAGTCACCCCGTCCCACACACTCTCCCCCAGTCACACCATCCCACACACTCTCCCCCAGTCACACCGTCCCACACCCTCTCCCCCAGTCACACCGTCCCACAAACTCTCCCCCAGTCACACCGTCCCACACACTCACCCCCCAGTCACACCGTCCCACACACTCTCCCCCCAGTCACACTGTCCCACACACTCTCCCCCCAGTCACACCGTCCCACACACACTCCCCCAGTCACACCGTCCCACACACTCTCCCCCAGTCACACCGTCCCACACACTCTCCTCCAGTCACACCGTCCCACACACTCTCCCCCACTCACACCGTCCCACACACTCCCCCCCGTCACACGGTCCCACACACTCTCCCCCCAGTCACACCGTCCCACACACTCTCCCCCAGTCACACCGTCCCACACACTCTCCCCCAGTCGCACCGTCCCAAACACTCTCCCCCAGTCACACCGTCCCACACACTCTCCCCCCAGTCACACCGTCCCACACACTCTCCCCCAGTCACACCATCCCACACACTCTCCCCCAGTCACACCGTCCCACACCCTCTCCCCCAGTCACACCGTCCCACAAACTCTCCCCCAGTCACACCGTCCCACACACTCTCCCCCCAGTCACACCGTCCCACACACTCTCCCCCCAATCACACCGTCCCACACACTCTCCCCCCAGTCACACCGTCCCACACACTCTCCCCCGAGTCACACCGTCCCACACACTCTCCCCCCAGTCACACCGTCCCACACACTCTCCCCCCAGTCACGCCGTCCCACACACTCTCCCCGAGTCACACCGTCCCACACACTCTCCCCACAGTCACAGCCCCCCACACAGTCTCCCCCAGACACACCGTCCCACACACTCTCCCCCCAGTCACACCGTCCCACACACTCTCCCCCAGTCACACCGTCCAGCACACTCTCCCCCCAGTCACACCGTCCCACACACTCTCCCCCAGTCACGCCGTCCCACACACTCTCACCCCAGTCACACCATCCCACACACTCTCCCCCCAGTCACACCGTCCCACACAATCTCCCCCCAGTCACACCATCCCACACACTTACCCCCAGTCACATCATCCCACACACTCTCCCCCAGTCACACCGTCCCACACACTCTCCCCCCAGTCATACCGTCCCACATACTCTCCCCAACTCCCACACACTCTCCCCCCAGTCACACCGTCCCACACATTCTCCCCCCAGTCACACCGTCCCACACATTCTCCCCCCAGTCACACCGTCCCACACACTCTCCCCCCAGTCACACCGTCCCACACACTCTCCCCGAGTCACACCGTCCCACACACTCTCCCCCAGTCACACCGTCCCACACATTCTCCCCACAGTCACAGCCCCCCACACAGTCTCCCCCAGACACACCGTCCCACACACTCTCCCCCCACTCACACCGTCCCACACACTCTCCCCCAGTCACACCGTCCCACACACTCTCCCCCAGTCACACCGTCCAGCACACTCTCCCCCCAGTCACACCGTCCCACACAATATACAATACAATACAAATCGCTTTATTGGCATGATAAGGTACATCTTATGTTGCCAAAGCATCAAAATACATTTATGGTTGAACACATAAACGCGGTTCCATTCATACAGTGTATAAACAGGTATATCCCTGAGTTTATAAATATATTTTCGCCTTGTTTATATATACTCTTGTCTTAGTTTACTGGTTGTCCCTCTGTTCATGGCAAGCTGTAACATAGTGTGCCGCCAGTGTTACACAGCTTCTCTCCTCCCCCAGTAGGAATGGGAGTTTTTGGTTGTCAGTCAGATTTCTGAATTCAGGGCATATTTGTGAGAATTTTTGATCGGAATTCTCTCTGATGCCCTGATATTTTCCACAGGCTGTGAGGAAGTGCATCTCTGTCTCAACTACTCCCTGACTGCAGTGAGAGCATATCCTGTCTTCTCTTGGCAGCCTGGTCTGCCTGTGTCTGCCTTTTTCGATCGCTAGGCTATGTTCGCTAAGTCTGTACCTTGTCAAGGTTCTTCTCAGTTTGTTATCCTTTACCATGGTCAGGTAATCAGCTATGTTGTATTGTCTGTTTAGGGCCAAGTAGCAATTGAGTTTGCTTTGGGTTTTTGTTGTTTCTGCCCAATATGACAGATATTTTTCCTTTTGCTTAGCGACGATTGTGTTGGGTCGAATTCTTTGTGTTACCCTGTCGCTGTCCTGGGGCTGGTTATTGTTAGTATTGTTATTAGTTAATTCACTGAGTCCCAGGACTAGTTGACTGAGGGTATTCTTCTTTATGGTCAGCTCTTGGCATTTCAGGGCATTGTAGTGATAGCATTGGGGGTTGCTCATTTGTAGGTGATTCCAAAATTTGGTGGCTCTTTTTTGGATAGTGATTATTAATGGGTATTGGCCTAGTTCCGCCCTGCATGCGTTGTTTACTGTTTTCCTTTGAGTCCGGAGGATACTTTTACAGAATTCCGCATGTAGGATCTCAATTGGGTGTTTGTCCCATTTTGCAAAATCTTGTTGTGTTAGTGGTCCCCAGACCTCACTGCCATAGAGTGCAATTGGATCAATTACTGATTTGAAAATTTTGAGCCAAATGCTAATTGGGATTTCTATTTGGATTGATTTTTTGATGGCATAGAAAGCCCTTCTTGCTTTCTCTTTCAGTTCATTCACAGCCAGTTTGAAGTTTCCCGTAGAACTGATTTTTAAGCCCAAGTATGTGTAGTGAGTGGTTTGTTCAATTTTGGTTGTTCCTACTGTGAAATTTATTGTGGGTCCATGTTGTTTGGATCTTTGCTGGAACACAAGGACTTTGGTTTTTTGGGGATTTATTGTCAGGGCCCAAGTCTGGCAGTACGACTCCAGCAGGTCCAGGTTCTGCTGTAGACCCTCCTAAGTTGGTGACAGCAGAACCAGGTCGTCGGCATAGAGGAGGAATTTAACCTTGGATTCATATAGGGTGAGGCCGGGTGCTTTAGATTGTTCAAGTAGTTTTGCCAATCCATGAATGTAAATATTAAAGAGTGTCCCACACTGTCCCACACACTCTCCCCCCAGTCACACCATCCCACACACTCTCCCCCCAGTCACACCGTCCCACACACTCTCCCCCAGTCACACCGTCCCAAACACTCTCCCCCCAGTCACACCGTCCCACACACTCTCCCCCAATCACACCGTCCCACACACTCTCCCCCCAGTCACACCACCCACACACTCTCCCCCCAGTCACACCGTCCCACACACCCTCCCCCCAGTCACACCGTCCCACACACTCTCCCCTGTCACACCGTCCCACAAAATCTCCCCCCAGTCACACCGTCCCACACACTCTCCCCCCAGTCACACCGTACAACACACCCTCCCGCAGTCACACCGTCCCACACACTTTCCCCCCTGTCACACTGTCCCACACAATTCACAATTCACAATTCAAATCGCTTTATTGGCATGATAATTTACATCTTATGTTGCCAAAGCATCAAAATACATTTATGGTTTAGCACATAAACGCAGTTCTATTCATACAGTGTATAAACAGGTATATCCCTGAGTGTATAAATATACATTCGCATTGTTTATATATATTCTTTTCTTAGTTTACTGGTTGTCCCTCTGTTCATGGCAAGCTGTAACATAGTGTGCCGCCAGTGTTATACAGCTTCTCTCCTCTCCCAGTAGGAATGGGAGTTTTTGGTTGTCATTCAGATTTCTGAAATCAGGGCATATTTGTGAGAATTTTTGGTAGAAATTCTCCCTGATGCCCTGATATTTTCCACAAGCTGTGAGGAAGTGCATCTCTGTCTCCACCACTCCCTGACTGCAGTGAGAGCATATCCTGTCCTCTCTTGGCAGCCTGGTCTGCCTGTGTCTGCCTTTTTCGATCGCTAGGCTATGTTCGCTAAGTCTGTACCTTGTCAAGGTTCTTCTCAGTTTGTTATCCTTTACCATGGTCAGGTAATCAGCTATGTTGTATTGTCTGTTTAGGGCCAAGTAGCAATTGAGTTTGCTTTGGGTTTTTGTTGTTTCTGCCCAATATGTCAGATATTTTTCCTTTTGCTTAGCGACGATTGTGTTGGGTCGAATTCTTTGTGTTACCCTGTCACTGTCCTGGGGCTGGTTATTGTTAGTATTGTTAGTAGTTACTTCACTGAGTCCCAGGACTAGTTGACTGAGGGTATTCTTCTTTATGGTCAGCTCTTGGCATTTCAGGGCGTCGTAGTGATAGAATTGGGGATTGCTCATTTGTAGGTGATTCCAAAATTTGGTGGCTCTTTTTTGGATAGTGATTATTAATGGATATTGGCCTAGTTCCGCCCTGCATGCATTGTTTACTGTTTTCCTTTGAGTCCGGAGGATACTTTTACAGAATTCTGCATGTAGGATCTCAATTGGGTGTTTGTCCCATTTTGCAAATTCTTGTTGAGTTAGCGGTCCCCATACCTCACTGCCATAGAGTGCAATTGGTTCAATTACTGATTTGAAAATTTTGAGCCAAATGCTAATTGGGATTTCTATTTGGATTGATTTTTTGATGGCATAGAAAGCTCTTCTTGCTTTCTCTTTCAGTTCATTCACAGCCAGTTTGAAGTTTCCCGTAGAACTGATTTTTAAGCCCAAGTATGTGTAGTTAGTGGTTTGTTCAATTTTGGTTGTTCCTACTGTGAAATTTATTTTGGGTCCCTGATGTTTGGATCTTTGCTGGAACACAAGGACTTTGGTTTTTTGGGGATTTATTGTCAGGGCCCAAGTCTGGCAGTACGACTCCAGCAGGTCCAGGTTTTGCTGTAGCCCCTCTTTAGTAGGTGACAGCAGAACCAGGTCGTCTGCATAGAGGAGGAATTTAACCTTGGATTCATATAGGGTGAGGCCGGGTGCTGTAGATTGTTCAAGTAGTTTTGCCAATCCATTTATGTAAATATTAAAGAGTGTCGGTGAGATTGGCGAGCCCTGCGTCACCCCCCGCCCCTGTGGGAAGTATTTTGTTTGTTTGTCTCCAATTTTAACTGCACATTTGTTGTTTGTATACATTGATTTAATTACATCATATGTTTTCCCTCCTACCCCACTTTCGATAAGTTTCAGGAATAAACCGTCATGCCAGATGGAGTCGAAAGCCTTCTGGAAATCTACAAAGCATGCGTAGATTTTGCTTTTGTTATGGTGAACGTGTTTGTCAATTAGGGTCTGTAGGGTGAAGATATGATCGGATGTTCTATAGTTTGGCAGGAATCCAATTTGGCTTTTACTCAAGACATTGTGCTCCTCAAGGAACTTTATAAGTCTTTTGTTTATGATGCTACAGAATACCTTCCCCAGGTTACTGTTTACACAGATGCCTCGATAGTTGTTTGGGTCGATTTTGTCCCCACTTTTGTATATGGGCGTTATGAGTCCTTTGTTCCAGATATCAGGGAAATAACCGACACTCAGAACCAAGTTGAAGAGTTTTAGGATAGCCAGTTTCATTTTGTTCTCTGTGTGTTTAATCATCTCGTTTAGTATGCCGTCTGTCCCGCAGGCTTTTCCTGGTCGCAGGTCCTTGAGTTTTTCAAGAAGTTCTTTTTCTGTTATTATGGCGTCCAGCGGGTTTTGGTTATCTTTTATGGCCATTTCTAGCTTTTCCAGTTTTTTGCATATTTGGTGTTGCTCTGGTCTTAGTGTGTTTTTCTGGTATAATTTTTCAAAGTGGTTTACCCATGTGTCCCCATTTTGAATGGCCAAATCGTCGTGTTGTTTTTTGTGTAGTGTTTTCAAGTTTTCCCAGAAACAATTGGAATCACACCGTCCCACACACTCTCCCCCAGTCACACCATCCTACTCACTCACCCCCAGTCACACCGTCCCACACACTCTCCCCAAGTCCCACACACTCTCCCCCCAGTCACACCATCCCACACACTCTCCCCCCAGTCACATCGTCCCACACACTCTCCCCCCAGTCACACCGTCCCACACTCTCTCCCCCGAGTCACACCGTCCCAAACACTCTCCCCAGACACACCGTCCCACACACTCTCCCCCCAGTCACACCGTCCCAGACACTCTCCCCCCAGTCACACCGTCCCACACACTCTCCCCCCCAGTCACACCGTCCCACACACTCTCCCCGCAGTCACACCGTCCCACACACTCTCCCCCCCAGTCACACCATCCCACACATTCTCCCCCAGTCACACCGTACCTCAAATTCTCCCCCGGTCACATCGTCCCACACACTCTCCCCCAGTCACACGGTCCCACAGACTCTCCCCCCAGTCACACCGTCCCACACCCTCCCCCAGTCACACCGTCCCACACACACTCCCCCAGTCACACCGTCCCACATACTCTCCCCCAGTCACACCGTCCCACACACTCTCCCCCAGTCACACCGTCCAACACACTCTCCCCCGTCACACTGTCCCACACACTCTCCCCCCAGTCAGACCATCCCACACACACTCCCCCAGTCACACCGTCCCAAACACTCTCCGCCCAGTCACACCGTCCCACACACTCTCCCCCCAGTCACACCGTCCCACACACTCTCCCCCAGTCACACCGTCCCACACACTCTCCCCCAGTCACACCGTCCCACACCCTCTCCCTCAGTCACACCGTACCACAAACTCTCCCCCAGTCACACCGTCCCAAACACTCACCCCCCAGTCACACCGTCCCACACACTCTCCCCCCAATCACACCGTCCCACACACTCTCCCCCCAGTCACACCGTCCCACACACTCTCCCCCCAGTCACACAGTCCCACACACTCTCCCCCCAGTCACACCGTCCCACACACTCTCACCCCAGTCACACCGTCCCACACACTCTCCCCCCAGTTACACCGTCCCACACACTCTCCCCGAGTCACACCGTCCCACATACTCTCCCCACAGTCACAGCCCCCCACACAGTCTCCCCCAGACACACCGTCCCACACAGTCTCCCCCAGTCACACCGTCCCACACACTCTCCCCCCAGTCACACCGTCCCACACACTCTCCCCCAGTCACACCGTCCCACACACTCACCCCCCAGTCACACCATCCCACACACTCTCCCCCCAGTCACACCGTCCCACACACTCTCCCTCAAGCACACCGTCCCAACCACTCTCCCCCAGTCACACCGTCCCAAACACTCTCCCCCCAGTAACATTGTCCCACACACTCTCCCCCAGTCACACCGTCCCACAGACTCTCCAGCCAGTCACACCGTCCCACACACTCTCCCCCCAGACATGCCGTCCCACACACTCTCCCCCATTCACACCGTCCCACACACTCTCCCCCCAGTCACACCATCCCACACACTCTCCCCCAGTCACACCATCCCACACACTCTCCCCCCAGTCACACCGTCCCACACACTCTCCCCCAGTCACACCGTCCCACACACTCTCCCCCCAGCCACACCGTCCCATAAACTCTCCCCCAGTCACACCGTACCACAAACTCTCCCCCCAGTCACAACGTCCCACACACTATCCCCCAGTCAAACCGTCCCACACACTCTCCCCCAGTCACACCGTCCCACACACTCTCCCCCAATCACACCGTCCCACACACTCTCCCCCCGTCACACCGTCCCACACACTCTCCCCCAGTCACACCGCCCACACACTCCCCCCTCAGTCACACCGTCCCACACACTCTCCCCCCAGTCACACCGTCCCACACACTCTCCCCCCAGTCACACCGTCCCACACACTCTCCCCCAGTCACACCATCCCACACACTCTCCCCCCAGTCACACCGTCCCACACACTCTCCCCCAGTCACACCGTCCCACACACTCTCCCCCAGTCACACCATCCCACACACTTACCCCCAGTCACATCGTCCCACACACTCTCCCCAAGTCCCACACACTCTCCCCGCAGTCACACCATCCCACACACTCTCCCCCCAGTCACATCGTCCCACACACTCTCCCCGAGTCACACCGTCCCACACACTCTCCCCCCAGTCATACCGTCCCACATACTCTCCCCAAGTCCCACACACTCTCCCCCCAGTCACACCATCCCACACACTCTCCCCCCAGTCACATCGTCCAACAGACTCTCCCCCAGTCACACCGCCCCAAACACTCTCCCCCCAGTCACACCGTCCCACACACTCTCCCCCCAGTCACACCGCCCCACACACTCTCCCCCAGTCACACCGTCCCACAAACTCTCCACCAGTCACACCGTCCCACACACTCTCCCCCCAATCACACCGTCCCACACACTCTCCCCCCAGTCATACCGTCCCACACACTCTCCCCCCAGTCACACCGTCCCACACACTCTCCCCCCAGTCACACCGTCCCACACACTCTCCCCCCAGCCACACCGTCCCACACACTCTCCCCCCAGTCACGACGTCCCACACAATCTCCCCGAGTCACACCGTCCCACACATTCTCCCCACAGTCACAGCCCCCCACACAGTCTCCCCCAGACACACCGTCCCACACACTCTCCCCGCAGTCACACCGCCCCACACACTCTCCCCCAGTCACACCGTCCCACACACTCTCCCCCCAGTCACACCGTCCCACACACTCTCCCCCAGACACACCGTCCCACACACTCTCCCCCAGTCACACCATCCCACACACTCTCCCCCCAGTCAAACCGTCCCACACACTCTCCCTCAAACACACCGTCCCACACACTCTCCCCCAGTCACACCGTCCCAAACACTCTCCCCCAAGTCACACCGTCCCACACACTCTCCCCCCAGTCACACCATCCCACACACTCTCCCCCAGTCACACCATCCCACACATTCTCCCCCCCGTCACACCGTCCCACACACTCTCCCCCCAGACACACCGTCCCACATACTCTCCCCCAGTCACACCGTCCCACACACTCTCCCCCCAGTCACACCGTCCCACAGACTCTCCCCCAGTTACACCATCCCACACACTCTCCCCCCAGTCACACCATCCCACACACTCTCCCCCAGTCACACCGTGCCACACACTCTCCCCCCAGTCACACCGTCCCATACACTCTCCCCAGTCACACCGTACCACAAACTCTCCCCCCAGTCACAACGTCCCACACACTATCCCCCAGTCACACCGTCCCACACACTCTCCCCCCAGTCACACCGTCCCACACACTCTCCCCCAATCACACCGTCCCACACACTCTCCCCCCAGTCACACCGTCCCACACACTCTCCCCCAGTCACAACGCCCACACACTCCCCCCCAGTCACACCGTCCCACACACTCTCCCCCCAGTCACACCGTCCCACACACTCTCCCCCCAGTCACACTGTCCCACACACTCTCCCCCCGTCACACAGTCCCACACACTCTCCCCCCAGTCACACCGTCCCACACACTCTCCCCCCAGTCACACCGTCCCACACACTCTCCCCCCAGTCACAACGTCCCACACACTCTCCCCGAGTCATACCGTCCCACACACTCTCCCCACAGTCACAGCCCCCCACACAGTCTCTCCCAGACACACCGTCCCACACACTCTCCCCCCAGTCACACCGTCCCACACACTCTCCCCCAGTCACACCGTCCCACACACTCTCCCCCCAGTCACACCGTCCCACACACTCTCCCCCCAGTCACACCGTCCCACACACTCTCCCCCCAGTCACACCGTCCCACACACTCTCCCCCCAGTCACACCGTCCCACACACTCTCCCCCAGTCACACCGTCCCACACACTCTCCCCCCAGTCACACCGTCCCACACACTCTCCCCCCAGTCACACCGTCCCACACACTCTCCCTCAAACACACCGTCCCAACCACTCTCCCCCAGTCACACCGTCCCAAACACTCTCCCCCCGTCTCACTGTCCCACACACTCTCCCCCAGTCACACCGTCCCAAATACTCTCCCCCAGTCACACCGTCCCACAAACTCTCCCCCAGTCACACCGTCCCACACACTCTCCCCCAGTCACACTGTCCCACACACTCTCCCCCCAGTCACACCGTCCCACACACTCTCCCCCAGTCACACTGTCCCACACACTCTCCCCCCAGACACACCGTCCCACACACTCTCCCCCATTCACACCGTCCCACACACTCTCCCCCCAGTCACACCGTCCCACACACTCTCCCCCAGTCACACCATCCCACACACTCTCCCCCCAGTCACACCGTCCCACACACTCTCCCCCCAGTCACACCGTCCCACACACTCTCCCCCAGTCACACCGTCCCACACACTCTCCCCCCAGTCACACCGTCCCACACACTGTCCCCCCAGTCACACCGTCCCACACACTCTCCCTCAAACACACCGTCCCAACCACTCTCCCCCAGTCACACCGGCCCAAACACTCTCCCCCCGTCACACTGTCCCACACACTCTCCCCCAGTCACACCGTCCCACACACTCTCCCCCAGTCACACCGTCCCACACACTCTCCCCCAGTCACACCGTCCCACACACTCTCCCCCAGTCACACTGTCCCAAACACTCTCCCCCCAGTCACACCGTCCCACACACTCTCCCCCCAGACACACCGTCCCACACACTCTCCCCCATTCACACCGTCCCACACACTCTCCCCCCAGTCACACCGTCCCACACACTCTCCCCCGGTCACACCATCCCACACACTCTCCCCCCAGTCACACCGTCCCACACACTCTCCCCCAGTCACAACGTCCCACACACTATCCCCCAGTCACACCGTCCCACACACTCTCCCCCCAGTCACACCGTCCCACACAATTCACAATTCACAATTCAAATCGCTTTATTGGCATGATAAGTTACATCTTATGTTGCCAAAGCATCAAAATACATTTGTGGTTTCGCACATAAACGCAGTTCTATTCATACAGTGTATAAACAGGTATATCCCTGAGTGTATAAATATACATTCGCATTGTTTATATATATTCTTTTCTTAGTTTACTGGTTGTCCCTCTGTTCATGGCAAGCTGTAACATAGTGTGCCGCCAGTGTTATACAGCTTCTCTCCTCTCCCAGTAGGAATGGGAGTTTTTGGTTGTCATTCAGATTTCTGAAATCAGGGCATATTTGTGAGAATTTTTGGTAGAAATTCTCCCTGATGCCCTGATATTTTCCACAAGCTGTGAGGAAGTGCATCTCTGTCTCCACCACTCCCTGACTGCAGTGAGAGCATATCCTGTCCTCTCTTGGCAGCCTGGTCTGCCTGTGTCTGCCTTTTTCGATCGCTAGGCTATGTTCGCTAAGTCTGTACCTTGTCAAGGTTCTTCTCAGTTTGTTATCCTTTACCATGGTCAGGTAATCAGCTATGTTGTATTGTCTGTTTAGGGCCAAGTAGCAATTGAGTTTGCTTTGGGTTTTTGTTGTTTCTGCCCAATATGTCAGATATTTTTCCTTTTGCTTAGCGACGATTGTGTTGGGTCGAATTCTTTGTGTTACCCTGTCACTGTCCTGGGGCTGGTTATTGTTAGTATTGTTAGTAGTTACTTCACTGAGTCCCAGGACTAATTGACTGAGGGTATTCTTCTTTATGGTCAGCTCTTGGCATTTCAGGGCGTCGTAGTGATAGCATTGGGGATTGCTCATTTGTAGCTGATTCCAAAATTTGGTGGCTCTTTTTTGGATAGTGATTATTAATGGATATTGGCCTAGTTCCGCCCTGCATGCATTGTTTACTGTTTTCCTTTGAGTCCGGAGGATACTTTTACAGAATTCTGCATGTAGGATCTCAATTGGGTGTTTGTCCCATTTTGCAAATTCTTGTTGAGTTAGCGGTCCCCATACCTCACTGCCATAGAGTGCAATTGGTTCAATTACTGATTTGAAAATTTTGAGCCAAATGCTAATTGGGATTTCTATTTGGATTGATTTTTTGATGGCATAGAAAGCCCTTCTTGCTTTCTCTTTCAGTTCATTCACAGCCAGTTTGAAGTTTCCCGTAGAACTGATTTTTAAGCCCAAGTATGTGTAGTTAGTGGTTTGTTCAATTTTGGTTGTTCCTACTGTGAAATTTATTTTGGGTCCCTGATGTTTGGATCTTTGCTGGAACACAAGGACTTTGGTTTTTTGGGGATTTATTGTCAGGGCCCAAGTCTGGCAGTACGACTCCAGCAGGTCCAGGTTTTGCTGTAGCCCCTCTTTAGTAGGTGACAGCAGAACCAGGTCGTCTGCATAGAGGAGGAATTTAACCTTGGATTCATATAGGGTGAGGCCGGGTGCTGTAGATTGTTCAAGTAGTTTTGCCAATCCATTTATGTAAATATTAAAGAGTGTCGGTGAGATTGGCGAGCCCTGCGTCACCCCCCGCCCCTGTGGGAAGTATTTTGTTTGTTTGTCTCCAATTTTAACTGCACATTTGTTGTTTGTATACATTGATTTAATTACATCATATGTTTTCCCTCCTACCCCACTTTCGATAAGTTTCAGGAATAAACCGTCATGCCAGATGGAGTCGAAAGCCTTCTGGAAATCTACAAAGCATGCGTAGATTTTGCTTTTGTTATGGTGAACGTGTTTGTCAATTAGGGTCTGTCGGGTGAAGATATGATCGGATGTCCTATAGTTTGGCAGGAATCCAATTTGGCTTTTACTCAAGACATTGTGCTCCTCAAGGAAGTTTATAAGTCTTTTGTTTATGATGCTACAGAATACCTTCCCCAGGTTACTGTTTACACAGATGCCTCGATAGTTGTTTGGGTCGATTTTGTCCCCACTTTTGTATATGGGTGTTATGAGTCCTTTGTTCCAGATATCAGGGAAATAACCGACACTCAGAACCAAGTTGAAGAGTTTTAGGATAGCCAGTTTCATTTTGTTGTCTGTGTGTTTAATCATCTCGTTTAGTATGCCGTCTGTCCCGCAGGCTTTTCCTGGTCGCAGGTCCTTGAGTTTTTCAAGAAGTTCTTTTTCTGTTATTATGGCGTCCAGCGGGTTTTGGTTATCTTTTATGGCCATTTCTAGCTTTTCCAGTTTTTTGCATATTTGGTGTTGCTCTGGTCTTAGTGTGTTTTTCTGGTATAATTTTTCAAAGTGGTTTACCCATGTGTCCCCATTTTGAATGGCCAAATCGTCGTGTTGTTTTTTGTGTAGTGTTTTCAAGTTTTCCCAGAAACAATTGGAATCAATGGATTCCTCCATGGAGCTGAGTGTATTCTTAATATATTGCTCTTTTTTGGTTCTGAGTGTGTTTCTGTATTGTGTTAGTGTCTGACAATAAGTAAGGCGTAGTTCCTCGTTTTCTGGATGTCTGTGTTTTTGGTTTGATATTTTTCTAAGTTTTTTCCTCATGTTATGGCAATCTCGGTCAAACCATTTTTCATAGTTTTTTGTTTTGGGTTTGTTCTTGCGAGCTTTCAAGTTTGCATTTGTTGCCAAATTATCAAAAATATTGTTTAGTTTACTAACTGCCCGGTTTACGCCTTCTTTATTGTGAGTCCCAAACACTCTCCCCCCAGTCACACTGTCCCACACACTCTCCCCCAGTCACACCGTCCCACACACTCTCCCCCAGTCACACCGTCCCACACACTCTGCCCCCAGTAACACCGTCCCACACACTCTCCCCCAGTCACACCGTCCCACACACTCTCCCCCCAGTCACACCGTCCCACACACTCTCCCCCCAGACACACCGTCCCACATACTCTCCCCCAGTCACACCGTCCCACACACTCTCCCCCCGTCACACCGTCCCACACACTCTCCCCCAGTCACACCATCCCACACACTCTCCCCCCAGTCACACCATCCCACACACTCTCCCCCAGTCACACCGTCCCACACACTCTCCCCCCAGTCACACCGTCCCATACACTCTCCCCCAGTCACACCGTACCACAAACTCTCCCCCCAGTCACAACGTCCCACACACTATCCCCCAGTCACACCGTCCCACACACTCTCCCCCCAGTCACACCGTCCCACACACTCTCCCCCAATCACACCGTCCCACACACTCTCCCCCCAGTCACGCCGTCCCACACACTCTCTCCCAGTCACACCGCCCACACACTCCCCCCCAGTCACACCGTCCCACACACTCTCCCCCCAGTCACACCGTCCCACACACTCTCCCCCCAGTCACACCGTCCCACACACTCTGCCCCCAGTCACACTGTCCCACACACTCTCCCCCCAGTCACACCGTCCCACACACTCTCCCCGAGTCACACCGTCCCACACACTTTCCCCACAGTCACAGCCCCCCACACAGTCTCCCCCAGACACACCGTCCCACACACTCTCCCCCAGTCACACCGTCCCACACACTCTCCCCCAGTCACACCGTCCAGCACACTCTCCCCCAGTCACACCGTCCCACACACTCTCCCCCCAGTCACACCGTCCCACACACTCTCCCTCCAGTCACACCGTCCCACACACTCTCCCTCAAACACACCGTCCCAACCACTCTCCCCCAGTCACACCGTCCCAAACACTCTCCCCCCGTCACACTGTCCCACACACTCTCCCCCAGTCACACCGTCCCACATACTCTCCCCCTGTCACACCGTCCCACACACTCTCCCCCAGTCACACCGTCCCACACACTCTCCCCCAGTCACACTTTCCCACACACTCTCCCCCCGTCACACCGTCCCACACACTCTCCCCCCAGACACACCGTCCCACACACTCTCCCCCATTCACACCGTCCCACACACTCTCCCCCCAGTCACACCGTCCCACACACTCTCCCCCAGTCACACCATCCGACACACTCTCCCCCCAGTCACACCGTCCCACACACTCTCCCCCAGTCACACCGTCCCACACACTCTCCCCCCAGTCACACCGTCCCACACACTCTCCCCCAGTCACACCGTCCCACACACTCTCCCTCAAACACACCATCCCAACCACTCTCCCCCAGTCACACCGTCCCAAACACTCTCCCCCCGTCACACTGTCCCACACACTCTCCCCGAGTCACACCGTCCCACACACTCTCCCCCAGTCACACCGTCCCACACACTCTCCCCCCCAGTCACACCGTCCCACACACTCTCCCTCAAACACACCGTCCCAACCACTCTCCCCCCGTCACACTGTCCCACACACTCTCTCCCAGTCACACCGTCCCACACACTCTCCCCCCAGTCACACCGTCCCACACACTCTCCCCCAGTCACACCATCCCACACACTCTCCCCCCAGTCACACCGTCCCACACACTCTGCCCCAGTCACACCGTCCCACACACTCTCCCCCAGTCACACCGCCCCACACACTCTCCCCCAGTCACACCATCCCACACACGTACCCCCAGTCACATCGTCCCACACACTCTCCCCAAGTCCCACACACTCTCCCCCCAGTCACACCATCCCACACAATCTCCCCCCAGTCACATCGTCCCAGACACTCTCCCCCAGTCACACCGTCCAGCACACTCTCCCTCCAGTCACACCATCCCACACACTCTCCCCCAGTCACACCGTCCCACACACTCTCCCCCCAGTCACACCGTCCCACACACTCTCCCTCAAACACACCGTCCCAACCACTCTCCCCCAGTCACACTGTCCCACACACTCTCCCCCAGTCACACCGTCCCACATACTCTCCCCCAGTCACACCGTCCCACACACTCTCCCCCAGTCACACTGTCCCACACACTCTCCCCCCAGTAACACCATCCCACACACTCTCCCCCAGTCACACCGTCCCACACACTCTCCCCCCAGTCACACTGTCCCACACACTCTCCCCCCAGACACACCGTCCCAAACACTCTCCCCCCAGTCAGACTGTCCCACACACTCTCCCCCAGTCACACCGTCCCACGCACTCTCCCCCCAGTCACACCGTCCCATACATTCTCCCCCAGTCACACCGTACCACAAACTCTCCCCCCAGTCACACCGTCCCACACACTTTCCCCCAGTCACACCGTCCCAAACACTCTCCCCCCAGTCACACTGTCCCACACACTCTCCCCCAGTCACACTGTCCCACACACTCTCCCCCAGTCACACCGTCCCACACACTTTCCCCCCAGTAACACCGTCCCACACACTCTCCCCCAGTCACACCGTCCCACACACTCTCCCCCAGTCACACCGTCCCACACACTCTCCCCCCAGACACACCGTCCCACATACTCTCCCCCAGTCACACCGTCCCACACACTCTCCCCCCGTCACACCGTCCCACACACTCTGCCCCAGTCACACCATCCCACACACTCTCCCCCCAGTCACACCATCCCACACACTCTCCCCCAGTCACACCGTCCCACACACTCTCCCCCCAGTCACACCGTCCCATACACTCTCCCCCAGTCACACCGTACCACAAACTCTCCCCCCAGTCACAACGTCCCACACACTATCCCCAAGTCACACCGTCCCAAACACTCTCCCCCCAGTCACACCGTCCCACACACTCTCCCCCAATCACACCGTCCCACACACTCTCCCCCCAGTCACACCGTCCCACACACTCTCCCCCAGTCACACCGCCCACACACTCCCCCCCAGTCACACCGTCCCACACACTCTCCCCCCAGTCACACCGTCCCACACACTCTCCCCCCAGTCACACCGTCCCAAACATTCTCCCCCCAGTCACACCGTCCCACACACTCTGCCCCCAGTCACACCGTCCCACACACTCTCCCCCCAGTCACACCGTCCCACACACTCTCCCCGAGTCACACCGTCCCACACACTCTCCCCACAGTCACAGCCCCCCACACAGTCTCCCCCAGACACACCGTCCCACACACTCTCCCCCCAGTCACACCGTCCCACACACTCTCCCCCAGTCACACCGTCCAGCACACTCTCCCCCAGTCACACCGTCCCACACACTCTCCCCCCAGTCACACCGTCCCACACACTCTCCCTCCAGTCACACCGTCCCACACACTCTCCCTCAAACACTCCGTCCCAACCACTCTCCCCCAGTCACACCGTCCCAAACACTCTCCCCCCGTCACACTGTCCCACACACTCTCCCCCAGTCACACCGTCCCACATACTCTCCCCCAGTCACACCGTCCCACACACTCTCCCCCAGTCACACCGTCCCACACACTCTCCCCCAGTCACACCGTCCCACACACTCTCCCCCCAGTCACACCGTCCCACACACTCTCCCCCAGTCACACCGTCCCACACACTCTCCCCCCAGTAACACCGTCCCACACACTATCCCCCATTCACACCGTCCCACACACTCTCCCCCCAGTCACACCGTCCCACACACTCTCCCCCAGTCACACCATCCCACACACTCTCCCCCCAGTCACACCGTCCCACACACTCTCCCCCAGTCACACCGTCCCACAAACTCTCCCCCAGTCACACCGTCCCACACACTCTCCCCCAGTCACACCGTCCCACACACTCTCCCCCCAGTCACACCGTCCCACACACTCTCCCCCAGTCACACCGTCCCACACACTCTCCCTCAAACACACCGTCCCAACCACTCTCCCCCAGTCACACCGTCCCAAACACTCTCCCCCCGTCACACTGTCCCACACACTCTCCCCGAGTCACACCGTCCCACACACTCTCCCCCAGTCACACCGTCCCACACACTCTCCCCCCAGTCACACCGTCCCACACACTCTCCCTCAAACACACCGTCCCAACCACTCTCCCCCCGTCACACTGTCCCACACACTCTCTCCCAGTCACACCGTCCCACACACTCTCCCCCCAGTCACACCGTCCCACACACTCTCCCCCAGTCACACCATCCCACACACTCTCCCCCCAGTCACACCGTCCCACACACTCTGCCCCAGTCACACCGTCCCACACACTCTCCCCCAGTCACACCGCCCCACACACTCTCCCCCAGTCACACCATCCCACACACGTACCCCCAGTCACATCGTCCCACACACTCTCCCCAAGTCCCACACACTCTCCCCCCAGTCACACCATCCCACACAATCTCCCCCCAGTCACATCGTCCCAGACACTCTCCCCCAGTCACACCGTCCAGCACACTCTCCCTCCAGTCACACCATCCCACACACTCTCCCCCAGTCACACCGTCCCACACACTCTCCCCCCAGTCACACCGTCCCACACACTCTCCCTCAAACACACCGTCCCAACCACTCTCCCCCAGTCACACTGTCCCACACACTCTCCCCCAGTCACACCGTCCCACATACTCTCCCCCAGTCACACCGTCCCACACACTCTCCCCCAGTCACACTGTCCCACACACTCTCCCCCCAGTAACACCATCCCACACACTCTCCCCCAGTCACACCGTCCCACACACTCTCCCCCCAGTCACACTGTCCCACACACTCTCCCCCCAGACACACCGTCCCAAACACTCTCCCCCCAGTCAGACTGTCCCACACACTCTCCCCCAGTCACACCGTCCCACGCACTCTCCCCCCAGTCACACCGTCCCATACATTCTCCCCCAGTCACACCGTACCACAAACTCTCCCCCCAGTCACACCGTCCCACACACTCTCCCCCAGTCACACCGTCCCAAACACTCTCCCCCCAGTCACACTGTCCCACACACTCTCCCCCAGTCACACTGTCCCACACACTCTCCCCCAGTCACACCGTCCCACACACTTTCCCCCCAGTAACACCGTCCCACACACTCTCCCCCAGTCACACCGTCCCACACACTCTCCCCCAGTCACACCGTCCCACACACTCTCCCCCCAGACACACCGTCCCACATACTCTCCCCCAGTCACACCGTCCCACACACTCTCCCCCCGTCACACCGTCCCACACACTCTGCCCCAGTCACACCATCCCACACACTCTCCCCCCAGTCACACCATCCCACACACTCTCCCCCAGTCACACCGTCCCACACACTCTCCCCCCAGTCACACCGTCCCATACACTCTCCCCCAGTCACACCGTACCACAAACTCTCCCCCCAGTCACAACGTCCCACACACTATCCCCAAGTCACACCGTCCCAAACACTCTCCCCCCAGTCACACCGTCCCACACACTCTCCCCCAATCACACCGTCCCACACACTCTCCCCCCAGTCACACCGTCCCACACACTCTCCCCCAGTCACACCGCCCACACACTCCCCCCCAGTCACACCGTCCCACACACTCTCCCCCCAGTCACACCGTCCCACACACTCTCCCCCCAGTCACACCGTCCCAAACATTCTCCCCCCAGTCACACCGTCCCACACACTCTGCCCCCAGTCACACCGTCCCACACACTCTCCCCCCAGTCACACCGTCCCACACACTCTCCCCGAGTCACACCGTCCCACACACTCTCCCCACAGTCACAGCCCCCCACACAGTCTCCCCCAGACACACCGTCCCACACACTCTCCCCCCAGTCACACCGTCCCACACACTCTCCCCCAGTCACACCGTCCAGCACACTCTCCCCCAGTCACACCGTCCCACACACTCTCCCCCCAGTCACACCGTCCCACACACTCTCCCTCCAGTCACACCGTCCCACACACTCTCCCTCAAACACTCCGTCCCAACCACTCTCCCCCAGTCACACCGTCCCAAACACTCTCCCCCCGTCACACTGTCCCACACACTCTCCCCCAGTCACACCGTCCCACATACTCTCCCCCAGTCACACCGTCCCACACACTCTCCCCCAGTCACACCGTCCCACACACTCTCCCCCAGTCACACCGTCCCACACACTCTCCCCCCAGTCACACCGTCCCACACACTCTCCCCCAGTCACACCGTCCCACACACTCTCCCCCCAGTAACACCGTCCCACACACTATCCCCCATTCACACCGTCCCACACACTCTCCCCCCAGTCACACCGTCCCACACACTCTCCCCCAGTCACACCATCCCACACACTCTCCCCCCAGTCACACCGTCCCACACACTCTCCCCCAGTCACACCGTCCCACAAACTCTCCCCCAGTCACACCGTCCCACACACTCTCCCCCAGTCACACCGTCCCACACACTCTCCCCCCAGTCACACCGTCCCACACACTCTCCCCCAGTCACACCGTCCCACACACTCTCCCTCAAACACACCGTCCCAACCACTCTCCCCCAGTCACACCGTCCCAAACACTCTCCCCCCGTCACACTGTCCCACACACTCTCCCCGAGTCACACCGTCCCACACACTCTCCCCCAGTCACACCGTCCCACACACTCTCCCCCCAGTCACACCGTCCCACACACTCTCCCTCAAACACACCGTCCCAACCACTCTCCCCCCGTCACACTGTCCCACACACTCTCTCCCAGTCACACCGTCCCACACACTCTCCCCCCAGTCACACCGTCCCACACACTCTCCCCCAGTCACACCATCCCACACACTCTCCCCCCAGTCACACCGTCCCACACATTCTGCCCCAGTCACACCGTCCCACACACTCTCCCCCAGTCACACCGCCCCACACACTCTCCCCCAGTCACACCATCCCACACACGTACCCCCAGTCACATCGTCCCACACACTCTCCCCAAGTCCCACACACTCTCCCCCCAGTCACACCATCCCACACAATCTCCCCCCAGTCACATCGTCCCAGACACTCTCCCCCAGTCACACCGTCCAGCACACTCTCCCTCCAGTCACACCATCCCACACACTCTCCCCCAGTCACACCGTCCCACACACTCTCCCCCCAGTCACACCGTCCCACACACTCTCCCTCAAACACACCGTCCCAACCACTCTCCCCCAGTCACACTGTCCCACACACTCTCCCCCAGTCACACCGTCCCACATACTCTCCCCCAGTCACACCGTCCCACACACTCTCCCCCAGTCACACTGTCCCACACACTCTCCCCCCAGTAACACCATCCCACACACTCTCCCCCAGTCACACCGTCCCACACACTCTCCCCCCAGTCACACTGTCCCACACACTCTCCCCCCAGACACACCGTCCCAAACACTCTCCCCCCAGTCAGACTGTCCCACACACTCTCCCCCAGTCACACCGTCCCACGCACTCTCCCCCCAGTCACACCGTCCCATACATTCTCCCCCAGTCACACCGTACCACAAACTCTCCCCCCAGTCACACCGTCCCACACACTCTCCCCCAGTCACACCGTCCCAAACACTCTCCCCCCAGTCACACTGTCCCACACACTCTCCCCCAGTCACACTGTCCCACACACTCTCCCCCAGTCACACCGTCCCACACACTTTCCCCCCAGTAACACCGTCCCACACACTCTCCCCCAGTCACACCGTCCCACACACTCTCCCCCAGTCACACCGTCCCACACACTCTCCCCCCAGACACACCGTCCCACATACTCTCCCCCAGTCACACCGTCCCACACACTCTCCCCCCGTCACACCGTCCCACACACTCTGCCCCAGTCACACCATCCCACACACTCTCCCCCCAGTCACACCATCCCACACACTCTCCCCCAGTCACACCGTCCCACACACTCTCCCCCCAGTCACACCGTCCCATACACTCTCCCCCAGTCACACCGTACCACAAACTCTCCCCCCAGTCACAACGTCCCACACACTATCCCCAAGTCACACCGTCCCAAACACTCTCCCCCCAGTCACACCGTCCCACACACTCTCCCCCAATCACACCGTCCCACACACTCTCCCCCCAGTCACACCGTCCCACACACTCTCCCCCAGTCACACCGCCCACACACTCCCCCCCAGTCACACCGTCCCACACACTCTCCCCCCAGTCACACCGTCCCACACACTCTCCCCCCAGTCACACCGTCCCAAACATTCTCCCCCCAGTCACACCGTCCCACACACTCTGCCCCCAGTCACACCGTCCCACACACTCTCCCCCCAGTCACACCGTCCCACACACTCTCCCCGAGTCACACCGTCCCACACACTCTCCCCACAGTCACAGCCCCCCACACAGTCTCCCCCAGACACACCGTCCCACACACTCTCCCCCCAGTCACACCGTCCCACACACTCTCCCCCAGTCACACCGTCCAGCACACTCTCCCCCAGTCACACCGTCCCACACACTCTCCCCCCAGTCACACCGTCCCACACACTCTCCCTCCAGTCACACCGTCCCACACACTCTCCCTCAAACACTCCGTCCCAACCACTCTCCCCCAGTCACACCGTCCCAAACACTCTCCCCCCGTCACACTGTCCCACACACTCTCCCCCAGTCACACCGTCCCACATACTCTCCCCCAGTCACACCGTCCCACACACTCTCCCCCAGTCACACCGTCCCACACACTCTCCCCCAGTCACACCGTCCCACACACTCTCCCCCCAGTCACACCGTCCCACACACTCTCCCCCACTCACACCGTCCCACACACTCTCCCCCCAGTAACACCGTCCCACACACTATCCCCCATTCACACCGTCCCACACACTCTCCCCCCAGTCACACCGTCCCACACACTCTCCCCCAGTCACACCATCCCACACACTCTCCCCCCAGTCACACCGTCCCACACACTCTCCCCCAGTCACACCGTCCCACAAACTCTCCCCCAGTCACACCGTCCCACACACTCTCCCCCAGTCACACTGTCCCACACACTCTCTCCCCAGTCACACCGTCCCACACACTCTCCCCCCAGACACACCGTCCCACACACTCTCCCCCCAGTCACACCGTCCCACACACTCTCCCCCAGTCACACCGTCCCACACACTCTCCCCCAGTCACAACGTCCCACAAACTATCCCCCAGTCACACTGTCCCACACACTCTCCCCCCAGTCACACCGTCCCACACACTCGCCCCCAATCACACCGTCCCACACACTCTCCCCCCAGTCACACCGTCCCACACACTCACCCCCAGTCACACCGCCCACACACTCCCCCCCCAGTCACACCGTCCCACAGACTCTCCCCCCAGTCACACCTTTCCACACACTCTCCCCCCAGTCACACCGTCCCACACACTCTCCCCCAGTCACACCATCCCACACACTCTCCCCCCAGTCACACCGTCCCACACACTCTGCCCCAGTCACACCGTCCCACACACTCTCCCCCAGTCACACCGTCCCACACACTCTCCCCCAGTCACACCATCCCACACACTTACCCCCAGTCACATCGTCCCACACACTCTCCCCAAGTCCCACACACTCTCCCCCCAGTCACACCATCCCACACACTCTCCCCCAGTCACACCGTCCAGCACACTCTCCCCCCAGTCACACCGTCCCACACACTCTCCCCCAGTCACACCGTCCCACACACTCTCCCCCAGTCACACCGTCCCACACACTCTCCCCCCAGTCACACCGTCCCACACACTCTCCCTCAAACACACCGTCCCAACCACTCTCCCCCAGTCACACCGTCCCAATCACTCTCCCCCCAGTCACACTGTCCCACACACTCTCCCCCAGTCACACCGTCCCACACACTCTCCCCCAGTAACACCGTCCCACACACTCTCCCCCAGTCACACCGTCCCACACACTCTCCCCCAGTCACACCGTCCCACACACTCTCCCCCCAGTAACACCGTCCCACACACTCTCCCCCAGTCACACCGTCCCACACACTCTCCCCACAGTCACACCGTCCCACACACTCTCCCCACAGTCACACCGTCGCAAACACTCTCCCCCCAGTCACACTGTCCCACACACTCTCCCCCAGTTACACCGTCCCACACACTCTCCCCCCAGTCACACCATCCCATACACTCTCCCCCAGTCACACCGTACCACAAACTCTCCCCCCATTCACACCGTCCCACACACTCTCCCCCAGTCACACCGTCCCAAACACTCTCCCCCCAGTCACACCGTCCCACACACTCTCCCCCAGTCACACCGTCCCACACACTCTCCCCCAGTCACACCGTCCCACACACTCTCCCCCCAGTAACACCGTCCCACACACTCTCCCCCCAGTCACACCGTCCCACACACTCTCCCCCAGTCACACCATCCCACACACTCTCCCCCCAGTCACACCGTCCCACAAACTCTCCCCCAGTCACAACGTCCCACACACTATCCCCCAGTCACACCGTCCCACACACTCTCCCCCCAGTCACACCGTCCCACACACTCTCCCCCAATCACACCGTCCCACACACTCTCCCCCCAGTCACACCGTCCCACACACTCTCCCCCAGTCACACCGCCCACACACTTCCCCCCCAGTCACACCGTCCCAAACACTCTCCCCCCAGTCACACAGTCCCACACACTCTCCCCCCAGTCACACCGTCCCACACACTCTCCCCCAGTCACACCATCCCACACACTCTCCCCCCAGTCACACCGTCCCACACACTCTGCCCCAGTCACACCGTCCCACACACTCTCCCCCAGTCACACCATCCCACACACTCTCCCCTCGTCACACCATCCCACACACTTACCCCCAGTCACATCGTCCCACACACTCTCCCCAAGTCCCACACATTCTCCCCCCAGTCACACCATCCCACACACTCTCCCCCCAGTCACATCGTCCCACACACTCTCCCCCAGTCACACCGTCCAGCACACTCTCCCCCCAGTCACACCGTCCCACACACTCTCCCCCAGTCACACCGTCCCACACAATCTCCCCCCAGTCACACCGTCCCACACACTCTCCCCCCAGTCACACCGTCCCACACACTCTCCCTCAAACACACCGTCCCAACCACTCTCCCCCAGTGACACCGTCCCAAACACTCTCCCCCCAGTCACACTGTCCCACACACTCTCCCCCCGTCACACCGTCCCACACACTCTCCCCCCAGTCACACCGTCCCACACACTCTCCCTCAAACACACCGTCCCAACCACTCTCCCCCAGTCACACCGTCCCACACACTCTCCCCCCAGACACACCGTGCCACACACTCTCCCCCATTCACACCGTCCCACAGACTCTCCCCCCAGTCACACCGTCCCACACACAATCCCCCAGTCACACCATCCCACACACTCTCCCCCAGTCACACCGTCCCACACACTCTCCCCCAGTCACACCGTCCCATACACTCTCCCCCAGTCACACCGTACCACAAACTCTCCCCCCAGTCACAACGTCCCACACACTATCCCCAAGTCACACCGTCCCAAACACTCTCCCCCCAGTCACACCGTCCCACACACTCTCCCCCAATCACACCGTCCCACACACTCTCCCCCCAGTCACACCGTCCCACACACTCTCCCCCAGTCACACCGCCCACACACTCCCCCCCAGTCACACCGTCCCACACACTCTCCCCCCAGTCACACCGTACCACACACTCTCCCCCCAGTCACACCGTCCCAAACATTCTCCCCCCAGTCACACCGTCCCACACACTCTGCCCCCAGTCACACCGTCCCACACACTCTCCCCCCAGTCACACCGTCCCACACACTCTCCCCGAGTCACACCGTCCCACACACTCTCCCCACAGTCACAGCCCCCCACACAGTCTCCCCCAGACACACCGTCCCACACACTCTCCCCCCAGTCACACCGTCCCACACACTCTCCCCCAGTCACACCGTCCAGCACACTCTCCCCCAGTCACACCGTCCCACACACTCTCCCCCCAGTCACACCGTCCCACACACTCTCCCTCCAGTCACACCGTCCCACACACTCTCCCTCAAACACACCGTCCCAACCACTCTCCCCCAGTCACACCGTCCCAAACACTCTCCCCCCGTCACACTGTCCCACACACTCTCCCCCAGTCACACCGTCCCACATACTCTCCCCCAGTCACACCGTCCCACACACTCTCCCCCAGTCACACCGTCCCACACACTCTCCCCCAGTCACACCGTCCCACACACTCTCCCCCCAGTCACACCGTCCCACACACTCTCCCCCAGTCACACCGTCCCACACACTCTCCCCCCAGTAACACCGTCCCACACACTCTCCCCCATTCACACCGTCCCACACACTCTCCCCCCAGTCACACCGTCCCACACACTCTCCCCCAGTCACACCATCCCACACACTCTCCCCCCAGTCACACCGTCCCACACACTCTCCCCCAGTCACACCGTCCCACAAACTCTCCCCCAGTCACACCGTCCCACACACTCTCCCCCAGTCACACTGTCCCACACACTCTCTCCCCAGTCACACCGTCCCACACACTCTCCCCCCAGACACACCGTCCCACACACTCTCCCCCATTCACACCGTCCCACACACTCTCCCCCCAGTCACACCGTCCCACACACTCTCCCCCAGTCACACCGTCCCACACACTCTCCCC
>NC_140989.1:382636917-382738218 GCF_052327205.1 Somniosus microcephalus | reverse complement strand
CACACCGTCCCACACACTCTCCCCCCAATCACACCGTCCCACACACTCTCCCCCCAGTCACACCGTCCCACACACTCTCCCCCAGTCACACCGTCCCACACACTCTCCCCCAGTCACACCGTCCCACACACTCTCCCCCCAGTCACACCGTCCCACACACTCTACCCCCAGTCACACCGTCCCACACACTCTCCCCCCAGTCACACCGTCCCACACACTCTCCCCGAGTCACACCGTCCCACACACTCTCCCCACAGTCACAGCCCCCCACACAGTCTCCCCCAGACACACCGTCCCACACACTCTCCCCGCAGTCACACCGTCCCACACACTCTCCCCCAGTCACACCGTCCAGCACACTCTCCCCCAGTCACACCGTCCCACACACTCTCCCCCAGTCACACCGTCCCACACACGCTCCCCCCAGTCACACCATCCCACACACTCTCCCCCCAGTCACACCGTCCCACACACTCTCCCTCAAACACACCGTCCCACACACTCTCCCCCAGTCACACCGTCCCAAACACTCTCCCCCCAGTCACACCGTCCCACACACTCTCCCCCCAGTCACACCGTCCCACACACTCTCCCCCCAGACACACCGTCCCACACACTCTCCCCCATTCACACCGTCCCACACACTCTCCCCCAGTCACACCATCCCACACACTCTCCCCCAATCACACCGTCCCACACACTCTCCCCCCAGTCACACCACCCACACACTCTCCCCCAGTCACACCGTCCCACAAAATCTCCCCCCAGTCACACCGTCCCACATACTCTCCCCCCAGTCACACCGTACAACACACCCTCCCCCAGCCAAACCGTCCCACACACTCTCCCCCCTGTCACACTGTCCCACACACTCTCCCCCAGTCACACCGTCCCACACACTCTCCCCGAGTCACACCGTCCAACGCACTCTCCCCCAGTCACACCATCCTACTCACTCACCCCCAGTCACACCGTCCCACACACTCTCCCCAAGTCCCACACACTCTCCCCCCAGTCAAACCATCCCACACACTCTCCCCCCAGTCACATCGTCCCACACACTCTCCCCCAGTCACACCGTCACACACACTCTCCCCCAGTCACACCGCCCACACACTCCCCCCCAAGTCACACCGTCCCACACACTCTCCCCCCAGTCACACCGTCCCACACACTCTCCCCCAGTCACACCATCCCACACACTCTCCCCCAGTCACACCATCCCACACACTCTCCCCCCAGTCACACCGTCCCACACACTCTCCCCCAGTCACACCGTCCCACACACTCTCCCCCAGTCACACCATCCCACAAACTTACCCCCAGTCACATCGTCCCACACACTCTCCCCAAGTCCCACACACTCTCCCCAGTCACACCGTCCCACACACTCTTCCCCCAGTCATACCGTCCCACATAATCTCCCCAAGTCCCACACACTCTCCCCCCAGTCACACCGTCCCACACACTCTCCCCAGTCACTCCATCCCACACACTCTCCCCCAGTCACACCGTCCCACACCCTCTCCCCCAGTCACACCGTCCCACAAACTCTCCCCCAGTCACACCGTCCCACACACTCACCCCCCAGTCACACCGTCCCACACACTCTCCCCCCAATCACACCGTCCCACACACTCTCCCCCCAGTCACACCGTCCCACACACTCTCCCCCCAGTCACACCGTCCCACACACTCTCCCCCCAGTCACACCGTCCCACACACTCTCCCCCCAGTCACACCGTCCCACACACTCTCCCCGAGTCACACCGTCCCACACACTCTCCCCACAGTCACAGCCCCCCACACAGTCTCCCCTAGACACACCGTCCCACACACTCTCCCCCAGTCACACCGTCCAGCACACTCTCCCCCCAGTCACACCGTCCCACACACTCTCCCCCAGTCACACCGTCCCACACACTCTCCCCGCAGTCACACCATCCACACACTCTCCCCCCAGTCACACCGTCCCACACACTCTCCCTCAAACACACCGTCCCACACACTCTCCCCCAGTCACACCGTCCCAAACACTCTCCCCCCAGTCACACCGTCCCACACACTCTCCCCCCAGTAACAGCATCCCACACACTCTCCCCCAGTCACACCGTCCCACACACTCTCCCCCCAGTCACACCGTCCCACACACTCTCCCCAGTCACACCATCCCACACACTCTCCCCCCAGTCACACCGTCCCACACACTCTCCCCCCAGTCACACCGTCCCACACACTCTCCCCCCAGCCACACCGTCCCATAAACTCTCCCCCAGTCACACCGTACCACAAACTCTCCCCCCAGTCACAACGTCCCACACACTATCCCCCAGTCACACCGTCCCACGCACTCTCCCCCCAGTCACACCGTCCCACACACTCTCCCCCAATCACACCGTCCCACACACTCTCCCCCCAGTGACACCGTCCCACACACTCTCCCCCAGTCACACTGCCCACACACTGCCCCCCCAGTCACACCGTCCCACACACTCTCCCCCCAGTCACCCCGTCCCACACACTCTCCCCCCAGTCACACCGTCCCACACACTCTCCCCCAGTCACACCATCCCACACACTCTCCCCCCAGTCACACTGTCCCACACACTCTCCCCCAGTCACACCGTCCCACACACTCTCCCCCAGTCACACCATCCCACACACTTACCCCCAGTCACATCGTCCCACACACTCTCCCCAAGTCCCACACACTCTCCCCCCAGTCACACCATCCCACACACTCTCCCCCCAGTCACATCGTCCCACACACTCTCCCCCAGTCACACCGTCCCACACACTCTCCCCCCAGTCATACCGTCCCACATACTCTCCCCAAGTCCCACACACTCTCCCCCCAGTCACACCATCCCACACACTCTCCCCCCGTCACATCGTCCCACACACTCTCCCCCAGTCACACCGTCCCAAACACTCTCCCCCCAGTCACACCGTCCCACACACTCTCCCCCCAGTCACACCGTCCCACACACTCTCCCCAAGTCCCACACACTCTCCCCCCAGTCAAACCATCCCACACACTCTCCCCCCAGTCACATCGTCCCACACACTCTCCCCAGTCACACCGTCACACACACTCTCCCCCCAGTCACACCGTCCCACACTCTCTCCCCCGAGTCACACCGTCCCAAACACTCTCCCCAGACACACCGTCCCACACACTCTCCCCCCAGTCACACCGTCCCACACACCCTCCCCCCAGTCACACCGTCCCACACACTCTCCCCAGTCACACGGTCCCACACACTCTCCCCCCAGTCACACCGTCCCACACACTCTCCCCCCAGTCACACCGTCCCACACACTCTCCCCCAGTCACACCGTCCCACGCACTCTCCCCCCAGTCACACCGTCCCACACACTCTCCCCCAGTCACACCATCCCACACACTCTCCCCCCAGTCACACCGTCCCACACACTCTCCCCCCAGTCACACCGTCCCACACACTCTCCCCCCAGCCACACCGTCCCATAAACTCTCCCCCAGTCACACCGTTCCACAAACTCTCCCCCCAGTCACAACGTCCCACACACTGTCCCCCAGTCACACCGTCCCACGCACTCTCCCCCCAGTCACACCGTCCCACACACTCTCCCCCAATCACACCGTCCCACACACTCTCCCCCCAGTCACACCGTCCACACACTCTCCCCCAGTCACACTGCCCACACACTGCCCCCCCAGTCACACCGTCCCACACACTCTCCCCCCAGTCACCCCGTCCCACACACTCTCCCCCCAGTCACACCGTCCCACACACTCTCCCCCAGTCACACCATCCCACACACTCTCCCCCCAGTCACACCGTCCCACACACTCTCCCCCAGTCACACCGTCCCACACACTCTCCCCCAGTCACACCATCCCACACACTTACCCCCAGTCACATCGTCCCACACACTCTCCCCAAGTCCCACACACTCTCCCCCCAGTCACACCATCCCACACACTCTCCCCCCAGTCACATCGTCCCACACACTCTCCCCCAGTCACACCGTCCCACACACTCTCCGCCCAGTCATACCGTCCCACATACTCTCCCCAAGTCCCACACACTCTCCCCCCAGTCACACCATCCCACACACTCTCCCCCAGTCACACCGTCCCAAACATTCTCCCCCCAGTCACACCGTCCCACACACTCTCCCCCCAGTCACACCGTCCCACACACTCTCCCCCAGTCACACCATCCCACACACTCTCCCCCAGTCACACCGTCCCACACCCTCTCCCCCAGTCACACCGTCCCACAAACTCTCCCCCAGTCACACCGTCCCACACACTCCCCCCCTAGTCACACCGTCCCACACACTCTCCCCCCAATCACACCGTCCCACACACTCTCCCCCCAGTCACACCGTCCCATACACTCTCCCCCCAGTCACACCGTCCCACACACTCTCCCCCCAGTCACACCGTCCCACACACTCTCCCCCCAGTCACACCGTCCCACACACTCTCCCCCCAGTCACACCGTCCCACACACTCTCCCCGAGTCACACCATCCCACACACTCTCCCCACAGTCACAGCCCCCCACACAGTCTCCCCCAGACACACCGTCCCACACACTCTCCCCCAGTCACACCGTCCCACACACTCTCCCCCAGTCACACCGTCCAGCACACTCTCCCCCCAGTCACACCGTCCCACACACTCTCCCCCAGTCACACCGTCCCACACACTCTCCCCCCAGTCACACCATCCCACACACTCTCCCCCCAGTCACACCGTCCCACACACTCTCCCTCAAACACACCGTCCCACACACTCTCCCCCAGTCACACCGTCCCAAACACTCTCCCCCCAGTCACACCGTCCCACACACTCTCCCCCCAGTAACACCATCCCACACACTCTCCCCCAGTCACACCATCCCACACACTCTCCCCCCAGTCACTCCGTCCCACACACTCTCCCCCCAGACACACCGTCCCACACACTCTCCCCCATTCACACCGTCCCACACACTCTCCCCCCAGTCACACAGTCCCACACACTCTCCCCCAATCACACCGTCCCACACACTCTCACCCCAGTCACACCACCCACACACTCACCCCCAGTCACACCGTCCCACAAAATCTCCCCCCAGTCACACCGTCCCACATACTCTCCCCCCAGTCACACCGTACAACACACCCTCCCCCAGCCAAACCGTCCCACACACTCTCCCCCCTGTCACACTGTCCCACACACTCTCCCCCAGTCACACCGTCCCACACACTCTCCCCCAGTCACACCGTCCAACGCACTCTCCCCCAGTCTCACCATCCTACTCACTCACCCCCAGTCACACCGTCCCACACACTCTCCCCAAGTCCCACACACTCTCCCCCCAGTCAAACCATCCCACACACTCTCCCCCCAGTCACATCGTCCCACACACTCTCCCCCAGTCACACCGTCACACACACTCTCCCCCCAGTCACACCGTCCCACACTCTCTCCCCCGAGTCACACCGTCCCAAACACTCTACCCAGACACACCGTCCCACACACTCTCCCCCGAGTCACACCGTCCCACACACCCTCCCCCCAGTCACACTGTCCCACACACTCTCCCCCAGTCACACCGTCCCACACACTCTCCCCCCAGTCACACCGTCCCACACACTCTCCCCCCAGTCACACCGTCCCACACACTCTCCCCCAGTCACACCGTCCCACACACTCTCCTCCAGTCACACCGTCCCACACACTCTCCCCCACTCACACCGTCCCACACACTCTCCCCCGTCACACTGTCCCACACACTCTCCCACCAGTCACACCGTCCCACACACTCTCCCCCAGTCACACCGTCCCACACACTCTCCCCCAGTCACACCGTCCCAAACACTCTCCCCCCAGTCACACCGTCCCACACACTCTCCCCCCAGTCACACCGTCCCACACACTCTCCCCCAGTCACACCATCCCACACACTCTCCCCCCAGTCACACCGTCCCACACACTCTCCCCCAGTCACACCGTCCCACACACTCTCCCCCCAGCCACACCGGCCCACACACTATCCCCCAGTCACACCGTCCCACACACTCTCCCCCCAGTCACACCGTCCCACACACTCTCCCCCAATCACACCGTCCCACACACTCTCCCCCCAGTCACACCGTCCCACACACTCTCCCCCTGTCACACCGCCCACACACTCCCCCCCCAGTCACACCGTCCCACACACTCTCCCCCCAGTCACACCGTCCCACACACTCTCCCCCAGTCACACCGTCCCACACACTCTCCCCCAGTCACACCATCCCACACACTCTCCCCCCAGTCACACCGTCCCACACACTCTCCCCCAGTCACACCGTCCCACACACTCTCCCCCAGTCACACCATCCCACACACTTACCCCCAGTCACATCGTCCCACACACTCTCCCCAAGTCCCACACACTCTCGCCCCAGTCACACCATCCCACACACTCTCCCCCCAGTCACATCGTCCCACACACTCTCCCCCAGTCACACCGTCCCACACACTCTCCCCCCAGTCATACCGTCCCACATACTTTCCCATGTCCCACACACTCTCCCCCCAGTCACACCATCCCACACACTCTCCCCCCAGTCACATCGTCCCACATACTCTCCCCCAGTCACACCGTCCCAAACACTCTCCCCCCAGTCACACCGTCCCACACACTCTCCCCCCAGTCACACCGTCCCACACACTCTCCCCCAGTCACACCATCCCACACACTCTCCCCCAGTCACACCGTCCCACACCCTCTCCCCCAGTCACACCGTCCCACAAACTCTCCCCCAGTCACACCGTCCCACACACTCACCCCCCAGTCACACCGTCCCACACACTCTCCCCCCAATCACACCGTCCCACACACTCTCCCCCCAGTCACACCGTCCCACACACTCTCCCCCCAGTCACACCGTCCCACACACTCTCCCCCCAGTCACACCGTCCCACACACTCTCCCCCCAGTTACACCGTCCCACACACTCTACCCCCAGTCACACCGTCCCACACACTCTCCCCCCAGTCACACCGTCCCACACACTCTCCCCGAGTCACACCGTCCCACACACTCTCCTCACAGTCACAGCCCCCCACACAGTCTCCCCCAGACACACCGTCCCACACACTCTCCCCGCAGTCACACCGTCCCACACACTCTCCCCCAGCCACACCGTCCAGCACACTCTCCCCCAGTCACACCGTCCCACACACTCTCCCCCACTCACACCGTCCCACACACTCTCCCCCCAGTCACACCATCCCACACACTCTCCCCCCAGTCACACCGTCCCACACACTCTCCCTCAAACACACCGTCCCACACACTCTCCCCCAGTCACACCGTCCCAAACACTCTCCCCCCAGTCACACCGTCCCACACACTCTCCCCCCAGTCACACCGTCCCACACACTCTCCCCCCAGACACACCGTCCCACACACTCTCCCCCATTCACACCGTCCCACACACTCTCCCCCCAGTCACACCGTCCCACACACTCTCCCCCAATCACACCGTCCCACACACTCTCCCCCCAGTCACACCACCCACACACTCTCCCCAGTCACACCGTCCCACAAAATCTCCCCCCAGTCACACCGTCCCACATACTCTCCCCCCAGTCACACCGTACAACACACCCTCCCCCAGCCAAACCGTCCCACACACTCTCCCCCCTGTCACACTGTCCCACACACTCTCCCCCAGTCACACCGTCCCACACACTCTCCCCCAGTCACACCGTCCAAAGCACTCTCCCCCAGTCACACCATCCTACTCACTCACCCCCAGTCACACCGTCCCACACACTCTCCCCAAGTCCCACACACTCTCCCCCCAGTCAAACCATCCCACACACTCTCCCCCCAGTCACATCGTCCCACACACTCTCCCCCAGTCACACCGTCACACACACTCTCCCCCCAGTCACACCGTCCCACACTCTCTCCCCCGAGTCACACCGTCCCAAACACTCTCCCCAGACACACCCTCCCACACACTCTCCCCCCAGTCACACCGTCCCACACACCCTCCCCCCAGTGACACCGTCCCAAACACTCTCCCCCCAGTCACACCGTCCCACACACTCTCCCCCCAGTCACACCGTCCCACACACTCTCCCCCAGTCACACCATCCCACACACTCTCCCCCAGTCACACCGTCCCACACCCTCTCCCCCAGTCACACCGTCCCACAAACTCTCCCCCAGTCACACCGTCCCACACACTCTCCCCCAGTCACACCATCCCACACACTTACCCCCAGTCACATCGTCCCACACACTCTCCCCAAGTCCCACACACTCTCGCCCCAGTCACACCATCCCACACACTCTCCCCCCAGTCACATCGTCCCACACACTCTCCCCCAGTCACACCGTCCCACACACTCTCCCCCCAGTCATACCGTCCCACATACTTTCCCATGTCCCACACACTCTCCCCCCAGTCACACCATCCCACACACTCTCCCCCCAGTCACATCGTCCCACATACTCTCCCCCAGTCACACCGTCCCAAACACTCTCCCCCCAGTCACACCGTCCCACACACTCTCCCCCCAGTCACACCGTCCCACACACTCTCCCCCAGTCACACCATCCCACACACTCTCCCCCAGTCACACCGTCCCACACCCTCTCCCCCAGTCACACCGTCCCACAAACTCTCCCCCAGTCACACCGTCCCACACACTCACCCCCCAGTCACACCGTCCCACACACTCTCCCCCCAATCACACCGTCCCACACACTCTCCCCCCAGTCACACCGTCCCACACACTCTCCCCCCAGTCACACCGTCCCACACACTCTCCCCCCAGTCACACCGTCCCACACACTCTCCCCCCAGTCACACAGTCCCAAACACTCTACCCCCAGTCACACCGTCCCACACACTCTCCCCCCAGTCACACCGTCCCACACACTCTCCCCGAGTCACACCGTCCCACACACTCTCCCCACAGTCACAGCCCCCCACACAGTCTCCCCCAGACACACCGTCCCACACACTCTCCCCGCAGTCACACCGTCCCACACACTCTCCCCCAGTCACACCGTCCAGCACACTCTCCCCCAGTCACACCGTCCCACACACTCTCCCCCAGTCACACCGTCCCACACACTCTCCCCCCAGTCACACCATCCCACACACTCTCCCCCCAGTCACACCGTCCCACACACTCTCCCTCAAACACACCGTCCCACACACTCTCCCCCAGTCACACCGTCCCAAACACTCTCCCCCCAGTCACACCGTCCCACACACTCTCCCCCCAGTCACACCGTCCCACACACTCTCCCCCCAGACACACCGTCCCACACACTCTCCCCCATTCACACCGTCCCACACAATCTCCCCCCAGTCACACCGTCCCACACACTCTCCCCCAATCACACCGTCCCACACACTCTCCCCCCAGTCACACCACCCACACACTCTCCCCCAGTCACACCGTCCCACAAAATCTCCCCCCAGTCACACCGTCCCACATACTCTCCCCCCAGTCACACCGTACAACACACCCTCCCCCAGCCAAACCGTCCCACACACTCTCCCCCCTGTCACACTGTCCCACACACTCTCCCCCAGTCACACCGTCCCACACACTCTCCCCCAGTCACACCGTCCAACGCACTCTCCCCCAGTCACACCATCCTACTCACTCACCCCCAGTCACACCGTCCCACACACTCTCCCCAAGTCCCACACACTCTCCCCCCAGTCAAACCATCCCACACACTCTCCCCCCAGTCACATCGTCCCACACACTCTCCCCCAGTCACACCGTCACACACACTCTCCCCCCAGTCACACCGTCCCACACTCTCTCCCCCGAGTCACACCGTCCCAAACACTCTCCCCAGACACACCCTCCCCACACACTCTCCCCCCAGTCACACCGTCCCACACACCCTCCCCCCAGTGACACCGTCCCAAACACTCTCCCCCCAGTCACACCGTCCCACACACTCTCCCCCCAGTCACACCGTCCCACACACTCTCCCCCAGTCACACCATCCCACACACTCTCCCCCAGTCACACCGTCCCACACCCTCTCCCCCAGTCACACCGTCCCACAAACTCTCCCCCAGTCACACCGTCCCACACACTCACCCCCCAGTCACACCGTCCCACACACTCTCCCCCCAATCACACCGTCCCACACACTCTCCCCCCAGTCACACCGTCCCACACACTCTCCCCCCAGTCACACCGTCCCACACACTCTCCCCCCAGTCACACCGTCCCACACACTCTCCCCCCAGTCACACCGTCCCACACACTCTACCCCCAGTCACACCGTCCCACACACTCTCCCCCCAGTCACACCGTCCCACACACTCTCCCCGAGTCACACCGTCCCACACACTCTCCCCACAGTCACAGCCCCCCACACAGTCTCCCCCAGACACACCGTCCCACACACTCTCCCCGCAGTCACACCGTCCCACACACTCTCCCCCAGTCACACCGTCCAGCACACTCTCCCCCAGTCACACCGTCCCACACACTCTCCCCCAGTCACACCGTCCCACACACTCTCCCCCCAGTCACACCATCCCACACACTCTCCCCCCAGTCACACCGTCCCACACACTCTCCCTCAAACACACCGTCCCACACACTCTCCCCCAGTCACACCGTCCCAAACACTCTCCCCCCAGTCACACCGTCCCACACACTCTCCCCCCAGTCACACCGTCCCACACACTCTCCCCCCAGACACACCGTCCCACACACTCTCCCCCATTCACACCGTCCCACACACTCTCCCCCCAGTCACACCATCCCACACACTCTCCCCCAATCACACCGTCCCACACACTCTCCCCCCAGTCACACCACCCACACACTCTCCCCCAGTCACACCGTCCCACAAAATCTCCCCCCAGTCACACCGTCCCACATACTCTCCCCCCAGTCACACCGTACAACACACCCTCCCCCAGCCAAACCGTCCCACACACTCTCCCCCCTGTCACACTGTCCCACACACTCTCCCCCAGTCACACCGTCCCACACACTCTCCCCGAGTCACACCGTCCAACGCACTCTCCCCCAGTCACACCATCCTACTCACTCACCCCCAGTCACACCGTCCCACACACTCTCCCCAAGTCCCACACACTCTCCCCCCAGTCAAACCATCCCACACACTCTCCCCCCAGTCACATCGTCCCACACACTCTCCCCCAGTCACACCGTCACACACACTCTCCCCCCAGTCACACCGTCCCACACTCTCTCCCCCGAGTCACACCGTCCCAAACACTCTCCCCAGACACACCCTCCCACACACTCTCCCCCCAGTCACACCGTCCCACACACCCTCCCCCCAGTGACACCGTCCCACACACTCTCCCCCAGTCACACCGTCCCACACACTCTCCCCCCAGTCACACCGTCCCACACACTCTCCCCCCAGTCACACCGTCCCACACACTCTCCCCCAGTCACACCGTCCCACACACTCTCCTCCAGTCACACCGCCCCACACACTCTCCCCCACTCACACCGTCCCACACACTCTCCCCCGTCACACTGTCCCACACACTCTCCCACCAGTCACACCGTCCCACACACTCTCCCCCAGTCACACCGTCCCACACACTCTCCCCCAGTCACACCGTCCCAAACACTCTCCCCCCAGTCACTCCGTCCCACACACTCTCCCCCCAGTCACACCGTCCCACACACTCTCCCCCAGTCACACCATCCCACACACTCTCCCCCAGTCACACCGTCCCACACCCTCTCCCCCAGTCACACCGTCCCACAAACTCTCCCCCAGTCACACCGTCCCACACACTATCCCCCAGTCACACCGTCCCACACACTCACCCCCCAGTCACACCGTCCCACACACTCTCCCCCCAGTCACACCATCCCACACACTCTCCCCCCAGTCACACCGTCCCACAAACTCTCCCCCCAGTCACACCGTCCCACACACTCTCCCCCCAGTCACACCGTCCCACACACTCTCCCCCCAGTCACACCGTCCCACACACTCTCCCCGAGTCACACCGTCCCACAGACTCTCCCCACAGTCACAGCCCCCCACACAGTCTCCCCCAGACACACCGTCCCCACACACTCTCCCACCAGTCACACCGTCCCACACACTCTCCCCCAGTCACACCGTCCCACACACTCTCCCCCCAGTCACACCATCCCACACACTCTCCCCCCAGTCACACTGTCCCACACACTCTCCCTCAAACACACCGTCCCACACAATCTCCCCCAGTCACACCGTCCCAAACACTCTCCCTCCAGTCACACCGTCCCACACACTCTCCCTCAAACACACCGTCCCACACAATCTCCCCCAGTCACACCGTCCCAAACACTCTCCCTCCAGTCACACCGTCCCACACAATCTCCCCCAGTCACACCGTCCCAAACACTCTCCCCCAGTAACACCATCCCACACACTCTCCCCCAGTCACACCGTCCCACACACTCTCCCCCCAGTCACACCGTCCCACACTCTCTCCCCCCAGACACACCGTCCCACACACTCTCCCCCATTCACACCGTCCCACACACTCTCCCCCCAGTCACACCGTCCCACACACTCTCCCCCAATCACACCGTCCCACACACTCTCCCCCCAGTCACACCGCCCACACACTCTCCCCAGTCACACCGACCCACACACCCTCCCCCCAGTCACACCGTCCCACACACTCTCCCCCAGTCACACCGTCCCACAAAATCTCCCCCCAGTCACACCGTCCCACACACTCTCCCCCCGTCACACCGTACAACACACCCTCCCCCAGTCACACCGTCCCACACACTCTCCCCCCTGTCACACTGTCCCACACACTCTCCCCCAGTCACACCGTCCCACACACTCTCCCCCAGTCACACCGTCCAACACACTCTCCCCCAGTCACACCATCCTACTCACTCACCCCCAGTCACACCGTCCCACACACTCTCCCCAAGTCCCACACACTCTCCCCCCAGTCACACCATCCCACACACTCTCTCCCCAGTCACATCGTCCCACACACTCTCCCCCAGTCACACCGTCACACACACTCTCCCCCCAGTCACACCGTCCCACACTCTCTCCCCCGAGTCACACCGTCACAAACACTCTCCCCAGACACACCGTCCCACACACTCTTCCCCCAGTCACACCGTCCCACACACTCTCCCCCCAGTCACACCGTCCCACACACTCTCCCCCCAGTCACACCATCCCACACACTCTCCCCGCAGTCACACCGTCCCACACACTCTCCCCCCCAGTCACACCATCCCACACACTCTCCCCCAGTCACACCGTACCTCAAACTCTCCCCCGGTCACATCGTCCCACACACTCTCCCCCAGTCACACGGTCCCACACACTCTCCCCCCAGTCACACCGTCCCACACCCTCCCCCAGTCACACCGTCCCACACACACTCCCCCAGTCACACCGTCCCACACACTCTCCCCCCAGTCACACCGTCCCACACACTCTCCCCCCAGTCACACCGTCCCACACACTCTCCCCCCAGCCACACCGTCCCATAAACTCTCCCCCAGTCACACCGTACCACAAACTCTCCCCCCAGTCACAACGTCCCACACACTATCCCCCAGTCACACCGTCCCACACACTTTCCCCCCAGTCACACCGTCCCACACACTCTCCCCCAATCACACCGTCCCACACACTCTCCCCCCAGTCACACCGTCCCACACACTCTCCCCCAGTCACACCGCCCACACACTCCCCCCCCAGTCACACCGTCCCACACACTCTCCCCCCAGTCACACCGTCCCACACACTCTCCCCCCAGTCACACCGTCCCACACACTCTCCCCCAGTCACACCATCCCACACACTCTCCCCCCAGTCACACCGTCCCACACACTCTCCCCCAGTCACACCGTCCCACACACTCTCCCCCAGTCACACCATCCCACACACTTACCCCCAGTCACATCGTCCCACACACTCTCCCCAAGTCCCACACACTCTCCCCCCAGTCACACCATCCCACACACTCTCCCCCCAGTCACATCGTCCCACACACTCTCCCCCAGTCACACCGTCCCACACACTCTCCCCCGAGTCATACCGTCCCACATACTCTCCCCAAGTCCCACACACTCTCCCCCCAGTCACACCATCCCACACACTCTCCCCCCAGTCACATCGTCCCACACACTTTCCCCCAGTCACACCGTCCCAAACACTCTCCCCCCAGTCACAGCGTCCCACACACTCTCCCCCCAGTCACACCGTCCCACACACTCTCCCCCAGTCACACCATCCCACACACTCTCCCCCAGTCACACCGTCCCACACCCTCTCCCCCAGTCACACCGTCCCACAAACTCTCCCCCAGTCACACCGTCCCACACACTCACCCCCCAGTCACACCGTCCCACACACTCTCCCCCCAATCACACCGTCCCACACACTCTCCCCCCAGTCACACCGTCCCACACACTCTCCCCCCAGTCACACCGTCCCACACACTCTCCCCCCAGTCACACCATCCCACACACTCTCCCCCCAGTCACACCGTCCCACACACTCTCCCCCCAGTCACACCGTCCCACACACTCTCCCCGAGTCACACCGTCCCACACACTCTCCCCACAGTCACAGCCCCCCACACAGTCTCCCCCAGACACACCGTCCCACACACTCTCCCCCCAGTCACACCGTCCCACACACTCTCCCCCAGTCACACCGTCCAGCACACTCGCCCCCCAGTCACACCGTCCCACACACTCTCCCCCCAGTCACACCATCCCACACACTCTCCCCCCAGTCACACCGTCCCACACACTCTCCCTCAAACA
Organism: Somniosus microcephalus; assembly: GCF_052327205.1. Lineage (NCBI taxonomy): Eukaryota > Metazoa > Chordata > Chondrichthyes > Squaliformes > Somniosidae > Somniosus > Somniosus microcephalus. Next base: position 382,723,395 of record NC_140989.1, on the reverse strand, counting down.
CACCGTCCCACACACTCTCCCCCAGTCACACCGTCCCAAACACTCTCCCCCCAGTCACACCGTCCCACACACACTCCCCCCAGTAACAGCATCCCACACACTCTCCCCCAGTCACACCGTCCCACACACTCTCCCCCCAGTCACACCGTCCCACACACTCTCCCCCCAGACACACCGTCCCACACACTCTCCCCCATTCACACCGTCCCACACACTTTCCCCCCAGTCACACCGTCCCACACACTCTCCCCCAGTCACACCGTCCCACAAAATCTCCCCCCAGTCACACCGTCCCACACACTCTCCCCCCGTCACACCGTACAACACACCCTCCCCCAGTCACACCGTCCCACACACTCTCCCCCCTGTCACACTGTCCCACACACTCTCCCCCAGTCACACCGTCCCACACACTCTCCCCCAGTCACACCATCCTACTCACTCACCCCCAGTCACACCGTCCCACACACTCTCCCCAAGTCCCACACACTCTCCCCCCAGTCACACCATCCCACACACTCTCCCCCCAGTCACATCGTCCCACACACTCTCCCCCAGTCACACCGTCACACACACTCTCCCCCCAGTCACACCGTCCCACACTCTCTCCCCCGAGTCACACCGTCCCAAACACTCTCCCCAGACACACCGTCCCACACACTCTTCCCCCAGTCACACCGTCCCATACACTCTCCCCCCAGTCACACCGTCCCACACACTCTCCCCCCAGTCACACCATCCCACACACTCTCCCCGCAGTCACACCGTCCCACACACTCTCCCCCAGTCACACCGTACCTCAAACTCTCCCCCGGTCACATCGTCCCACACACTCTCCCCCAGTCACACGGTCCCACACACTCTCCCCCCAGTCACACCGTCCCACACTCTCCCCCCAGTCACACCGTCGCACACACTCTCCCCCAGTCACACCGCCCACACACTCCCCCCCCAGTCACACCGTCCCACACACTCTCCCCCCAGTCACACCGTCCCACACACTCTCCCCCCAGTCACACCGTCCCACACACTCTCCCCCAGTCACACCATCCCACACACTCTCCCCCCAGTCACACCGTCCCACACACTCTCCCCCAGTCACACCGTCCCACACACTCTCCCCCAGTCACACCATCCCACACACTTACCCCCAGTCACATCGTCCCACACACTCTCCTCAAGTCCCACACACTCTCCCCCCAGTCACACCATCCCACACACTCTCCCCCCAGTCACATCGTCCCACACACTCTCCCCCAGTCACACCGTCCCACACACTCTCCCCCGAGTCATACCGTCCCACATACTCTCCCCAAGTCCCACACACTCTCCCCGCAGTCACACCATCCCACACACTCTCCCCCCAGTCACATCGTCCCACACACTCTCCCCCAGTCACACCATCCCAAACACTCTCCCCCCAGTCACAGCGTCCCACACACTCTCCCCCCAGTCACACCGTCCCACACACTCTCCCCCAGTCACACCATCCCACACACTCTCCCCCAGTCACACCGTCCCACACCCTCTCCCCCAGTCACACCGTCCCACAAACTCTCCCCCAGTCACACCGTCCCACACACTCACCCCCCAGTCACACCGTCCCACACACTCTCCCCCCAATCACACCGTCGCACACACTCTCCCCCCAGTAACACCGTCCCACACACTCTCCCCCCAGTCACACCGTCCCACACACTCTCCCCCCAGTCACACCATCCCACACACTCTCCCCCCAGTCACACCGTCCCACACACTCTCCCCCCAGTCACACCGTCCCACACACTCTCCCCGAGTCACACCGTCCCACACAATCTCCCCACAGTCACAGCCCCCCACACAGTCTCCCCCAGACACACCGTCCCACACACTCTCCCCCCAGTCACACCGTCCCACACACTCTCCCCCAGTCACACCGTCCAGCACACTCTCCCCCCAGTCACACCGTCCCACACACTCTCCCCCCAGTCACACCATCCCACACACTGTCCCCCCAGTCACACCGTCCCACACACTCTCCCTCAAACACACCGTCCCACACACTCTCCCCCAGTCACACCGTCCCAAACACTCTCCCCCCAGTCACACCGTCCCACACACACTCCCCCCAGTAACAGCATCCCACACACTCTCCCCCAGTCACACCGTCCCACACACTCTCCCCCCAGTCACACCGTCCCACACACTCTCCCCCCAGACACACCGTCCCACACACTCTCCCCCATTCACACCGTGCCACACACTCTCCCCCCAGTCACACCGTCCCACACACTCTCCCCCAATCACACCGTCCCACACACTCTCCCCCCAGTCACACCACCCACACACTCTCCCCCAGTCACACCGTCCCACAAAATCTCCCCCCAGTCACACCGTCCCACATACTCTCCCCCCAGTCACACCGTACAACACACCCTCCCCCAGCCAAACCGTCCCACACACTCTCCCCCCTGTCACACTGTCCCACACACTCTCCCCCAGTCACACCGTCCCACACTCTCTCCCCCAGTCACACCGTCCAACGCACTCTCCCCCAGTCACACCATCCTACTCACTCACCCCCAGTCACACCGTCCCACACACTCTCCCCAAGTCCCACACACTCTCCCCCCAGTCAAACCATCCCACACACTCTCCCCCCAGTCACATCGTCCCACACACTCTCCCCCAGTCACACCGTCACACACACTCTCCCCCCAGTCACACCGTCCCACACTCTCTCCCCCGAGTCACACCGGCCCAAACACTCTCCCCAGACACACCGTCCCACACACTCTCCCCCCAGTCACACCGTCCCACACACCCTCCCCCCAGTCACACCGTCCCACACACTCTCCCCCAGTCACACCGTCCCACACACTCTCCCCCCAGTCACACCGTCCCACACACTCTCCCCCCAGTCACCCCGTCCCACAAACTCTCCCCCAGTCACACCGTCCCACACACTCTCCTCCAGTCACACCGTCCCACACACTCTCCCCCACTCACACCGTCCCACACACTCTCCCCCGTCACACTGTCCCACACACTCTCCCACCAGTCACACCGGCCCACACACTCTCCCCCAGTCACACCGTCCCACACACTCTCCCCCAGTCACACCGTCCCAAACACTCTCCCCCCAGTCACACCGTCCCACACACTCTCCCCCCAGTCACACCGTCCCACACACTCTCCCCCAGTCACACCATCCCACACACTCTCCCCCAGTCACACCGTCCCACACACTCTCCCCCCAGTCACACCGTCCCACACACTCTCCCCCAGTCACACCATCCCACAAACTCTCCCCCAGTCACACCGTCCCACACACTATCCCCCAGTCACACCGTCCCACACACTCACCCCCCAGTCACACCGTCCCATACACTCTCCCCCCAGTCACACCGTCCCACACACTCTCCCCCCAGTCACACCGTCCCACACACTCTCCCCCCAGTCACACCGTCCCACACACTCTCCCCCCAGTCACACCGTCCCACACACTCTCCCCCCAGTCACACCGTCCCACACACTCTCCCCGAGTCACACCGTCCCACAGACTCTCCCCACAGTCACAGCCCCCCACACAGTCTCCCCCAGACACACCGTCCCACACACTCTCCCACCAGTCACACCGTCCCACACACTCTCCCCCAGTCACACCGTCCCACACACTCTCCCCCCAGTCACACCATCCCACACACTCTCCCCCCAGTCACACCGTCCCACACACTCTCCCTCAAACACACCGTCCCAAACAATCTCCCCCAGTCACACCGTCCCAAACACTCTCCCTCCAGTCACACCGTCCCACACACTCTCCCCCCAGTAACACCATCCCACACACTCTCCCCCAGTCACACCGTCCCACACACTCTCCCCCGGTCACATCGTCCCACACACTCTCCCCCAGTCACACGGTCCCACACACTCTCCCCCCAGTCACACCGTCCCACACCCTCCCCCAGTCACACCGTCCCACACACACTCCCCCAGACACACCGTCCCACACACTCTCCCCCAGTCGCACCGTCCCACACACTCTCCCCCCAGTCACACCATCCCACACACTCGCCCCTAGTCACACCGTCCCACACACTCTCCCCCAGTCACACCGTCCCACAAACTCTCCCCCAGTCACACCGTCCCACACACTCACCCCCCAGTCACACCGTCCCACACACTCTCCCCCCAATCACACCGTCCCACACACTCTCCCCCCAGTCACACAGTCCCACACACTCTCCCCCCAGTCACACCGTCCCACACACTCTCCCCCCAGTCACACCGTCCCACACACTCTCCCCCCAGTCACACCGTCCCACACACTCTCCCCCCAGGCACACCGTCCCACACACTCTCCCCGAGTCACACCGTCCCACACACTCTCCCCCCAGTCACACCGTCCCACACACTCTCCACCAGTCACACCGTCCAGCACATTATCCCCGCAGTCACACCGTCCCACACACTCTCCCCCAGTCACACCGTCCCACACACTCTCCCCCCAGTCACACCGTCCCACACACTCTCCCCCCAGTCACACCGTCCCACACACTCTCCCTCAAACATACCGTCCCAACCACTCTCCCCCAGTCACACCATCCCAAACACTCTCCCCCCAGTCACACTGTCCCACACACTCTCCCCCAGTCACACCGTCCCACACACTCTCCCCCAGTCACACCGTCCCACACACTCTCCCCCAGTCACACCGTCCCACACACTCTCCCCCAGTCACACCGTCCCACACACTCTCCCCCCAGTAACACCATCCCACACACTCTCCCCCAGTCACACCGTCCCACACACTCTCCCCCCAGTCACACCGTCCCACACACTCTCCCCCCAGACACACCGTCCCACACACTCTCCCCCATTCACACCGACCCACACACTCTCCCCAGTCACACCGTCCCACACACTCTCCCCCAGCCACACCATCCCACACACTCTCCCCCCAGTCACACCGTCCCACACACTCCCCCCCAGTCACACCGTCGCACACACTCTCCCCCCAGCCACACCGTCCCATAAACTCTCCCCCAGTCACTTCGTACCACAAACTCTCACCCCAGTCACAACGTCCCGCACACTATCCCCCAGTCACACCGTCCCACACACTCTCCCCCAGTCACACCGCCCACACACTCCCCCCCCAGTCACACCGTCCCACACACTCTCCCCCCAGTCACACCGTCCCAAACACTCTCCCCCCAGTGACACCGTCCCACACACTCTCCGCCAGTCACACCATTCCACACACTCTCCCTCATGTCACACCGTCCCACACACTCTCCCCCAGTCACACCGTCCCACACACTCTCCCCCAGTCACATCGTCCCACACACTCTCCCCAAGTCCCACACACTCTCCCCCCAGTCACACCATCCCACACACTCTCCCCCCAGTCACATTGTCCCACACACTCTCCCCCAGTCACACCGTCCCACACACTCTCCCCCCAGTAACACCATCCCACACACTCTCCCCCAGTCACACCGTCCCACACACTCTCCCTCCAGTCACACCGTCCCACACACTCTCCCCCCAGACACACCGTCCCACACACTCTCCCCCATTCACACCGTCCCACACACTCTCCCCCCAGTCACACCGTCCCGCACACTCTCCCCCAATCACACCGTCCCACACACTCTCCCCCCAGTCACACCACCCACACACTCTCCCCCAGTCACACAGTCCCACAAAATCTCCCCCCAGTCACACCGTCCCACATACTCTCCCCCCAGTCACACCGTACCTCAAACTCTCCCCCGGTCACATCGTCCCACACACTCTCCCCCAGTCACACGGTCCCACACACTCTCCCCCCAGTCACACCGTCCCACACCCTCCCCCAGTCACACCGTCCCACACACACTCCCCCAGTCACACCGTCCCACACACTCTCCCCCAGTCACACCGTCCCACACACTCTCCCCCCAGTCACACCGTCCCACACACTCTCCCCCAGTCACACCGTCCCACACACTCTCCCCCAGTCACACCGTCCCACAAAGTCTCCCCCAGTCACACCGTCCCACACACTCACCCCCCAGTCACACCGTCCCACACACTCTCCCCCCAATCACACCGTCCCACACACTCTCCCCCCAGTCACACAGTCCCACACACTCTCCCCCCAGTCACACCGTCCCACACACTCTCCCCCCAGTCACACCGTCCCACACACTCTCCCCCCAGTCACACCGTCCCACACACTCTCCCCCCAGTCACACCGTCCCACACACTCTCCCCCCAGTCACACCGTCCCACACACTCTCCCCGAGTCACACCTTCCCACACACTCTCCCCACAGTCACAGCGCCCCACACAGTCTCCCCCAGACACACATTCCCACACACTCTCCCCCCAGTCACACCGTCCCACACACTCTCCCCCAGTCACACCGTCCAGCACATTCTCCCCCCAGTCACACCGTCCCACACACTCTCCCCCAGTCACACCGTCCCACACACCCTCCCCCCAGTCACACCGTCCCACACACTCTCCCCCAGTCACACCGTCCCACACACTCTCCCCCCAGTCACACCGTCCCACACACTCTCCCCCCAGTCACACCGTCCCACACACTCTCCCCCAGTCACACCGTCCCACACACTCTCCTCCAGTCACACCGTCCCACACACTCTCCCCCACTCACACCGTCCCACACACTCTCCCCCATCACACTGTCCCACACACTCTCCCACCAGTCACACCGTCCCACACACTCTCCCCCAGTCACACCGTCCCACACACTCTCCCCCAGTCACACCATCCCACACACTCTCCCCCAGTCACACCGTCCCACACACTCTCCCCCAGTCACACTGTCCCACAAACTCTCCCCCAGTCACACCGTCCCACACACTCTCCCCCCAGTGACACCGTCCCACACACTCTCCGCCAGTCACACCATTCCACACACTCTCCCTCCAGTCACACCATCCCACACACTCTCCCCCAGTCACACCGTCCCACACACTCTCCCCCAGTCACACCATCCCACACACTTACCCCCAGTCACATCGTCCCACACACTCTCCCCAAGTCCCACACACTCTCCCCCCAGTCACACCATCCCACACACTCTCCCCCCAGTCACATCGTCCCACACACTCTCCCCCAGTCACACCGTCCCACATACTCTCCCCCCAGTAACACCATCCCACACACTCTCCCCCAGTCACACCGTCCCACACACTCTACCCCCAGTCACACCGTCCCACACACTCTCCCCCCAGACACACCGTCCCACACACTCTCCCCCATTCACACCGTCCCACACACTCTCCCCCCAGTCACACTGTCCCACACACTCTCCCCCAATCACATCGTCCCACACACTCTCCCCCCAGTCACACCACCCACACACTCTCCCCCAGTCACACCGTCCCACAAAATCTCCCCCCAGTCACACCGTCCCACATACTCTCCCCCCAGTCACACCGTACAACACACCCTCCCCCAGCCAAACCGTCCCACACACTCTCCCCCCTGTCACACTGTCCCACACACTCTCCCCCAGTCACACCGTCCCACACACTCTCCCCCAGTCACACTGTCCAACGCACTCTCCCCCAGTCACACCATCCTACTCACTCACCCCCAGTCACACCGTCCCACACACTCTCCCCAAGTCCCACACACTCTCCCCCCAGTCAAACCATCCCACACACTCTCCCCCCAGTCACATCGTCCCACACACTCTCCCCCAGTCACACCGTCACACACACTCTCCCCCCAGTCACACCGTCCCACACTCTCTCCCCCGAGTCACACCGTCCCAAACACTCTACCCAGACACACCGTCCCACACACTCTTCCCCCAGTCACACCGTCCCACACACTCTCCCCCCAGTCACACCGTCCCACACACTCTCCCCCCAGTCACACCGTCCCACACACTCTCCCCGCAGTCACACCGTCCCACACACTCTCCCCCCCAGTCACACCATCCCACACACTCTCCCCCAGTCACACCGTACCTCAAACTCTCCCCCGGTCACATCGTCCCACACACTCTCCCCCAGTCACACGGTCCCACACACTCTCCCCCCAGTCACACCGTCCCACACCCTCCCACAGTCACACCGTCCCACACACACTCCCCCAGTCACACCGTCCCACACACTCTCCCCCAGTCACACCGTCCCACACACTCTCCCCCCAGTCACACCGTCCCACACACTCTCCCCCAGTCACACCGTCCCACACACTCTCCCCCAGTCACACCGTCCCACAAACTCTCCCCCAGTCACACCGTCCCACACACTCACCCCCCAGTCACACCGTCCCACACACTCTCCCCCCAATCACACCGTCCCACACACTCTCCCCCCAGTCACACAGTCCCACACACTCTCCCCCCAGTCACACCGTCCCACACACTCTCCCCCCAGTCACACCGTCCCACACACTCTCCCCCCAGTCACACCGTCCCACACACTCTCCCCGAGTCACACCGTCCCACACACTCTCCCCACAGTCACAGCGCCCCACACAGTCTCCCCCAGACACACATTCCCACACACTCTCCCCCCAGTCACACCGTCCCACACACTCTCCCCCAGTCACACCGTCCAGCACATTCTCCCCCCAGTCACACCGTCCCACACACTCTCCCCCAGTCACACCGTCCCACACACCCTCCCCCCAGTCACACCGTCCCACACACTCTCCCCCAGTCACACCGTCCCACACACTCTCCCCCCAGTCACACCGTCCCACACACTCTCCCCCCAGTCACACCGTCCCACAGACTCTCCCCCAGTCACACCGTCCCACACACTCTCCTCCAGTCACACCGTCTCACACACTCTCCCCCACTCACACCGTCCCACACACTCTCCCCCATCACACTGTCCCACACACTCTCCCACCAGTCACACCGTCCCACACAATTTTTTTTACAATTTTTACAATTTAAATCGCTTTATTGGCATGATAAGTTACATCTTATGTTGCCAAAGCATCAAAATACATTTATGGTTCAGCACATAAACGCAGTTCTATTCATACAGTGTATAAACAGGTATATCCCTGAGTGTATAAATATACATTCGCATTGTTTATATATATTTTTTTTCTTAGCTTACTGGTTGTCCCTCTGTTCATGGCAAGCTGCAACATAGTGCGCCGCCAGCGTTACACAGCTTCTCTCCTCTCCCAGTAGGAATGGGAGTTTTTGGTTGTCATTCAGATTTCTGAAATCAGGGCATATTTGTGAGAATTTTTGGTAGAAATTCTCCCTGATGCCCTGATATTTTCCACAAGCTGTGAGGAAGTGCATCTCTGTCTCCACCACTCCCTGACTGCAGTGAGAGCATATCCTGTCCTCTCTTGGCAGCCTGGTCTGCCTGTGTCTGCCTTTTTCGATCGCTAGGCTATGTTCGCTAAGTCTGTACCTTGTCAAGGTTCTTCTCAGTTTGTTATCCTTTACCATGGTCAGGTAATCAGCTATGTTGTATTGTCTGTTTAGGGCCAAGTAGCAATTGAGTTTGCTTTGGGTTTTTGTTGTTTCTGCCCAATATGTCAGATATTTTTCCTTTTGCTTAGCGACGATTGTGTTGGGTCGAATTCTTTGTGTTACCCTGTCACTGTCCTGGGGCTGGTTATTGTTAGTATTGTTAGTAGTTACTTCACTGAGTCCCAGGACTAGTTGACTGAGGGTATTCTTCTTTATGGTCAGCTCTTGGCATTTCAGGGCGTCGTAGTGATAGCATTGGGGATTGCTCATTTGTAGGTGATTCCAAAATTTGGTGGCTCTTTTTTGGATAGTGATTATTAATGGATATTGGCCTAGTTCCGCCCTGCATGCATTGTTTACTGTTTTCCTTTGAGTCCGGAGGATACTTTTACAGAATTCTGCATGTAGGATCTCAATTGGGTGTTTGTCCCATTTTGCAAATTCTTGTTGAGTTAGCGGTCCCCATACCTCACTGCCATAGAGTGCAATTGGTTCAATTACTGATTTGAAAATTTTGAGCCAAATGCTAATTGGGATTTCTATTTGGATTGATTTTTTGATGGCATAGAAAGCCCTTCTTGCTTTCTCTTTCAGTTCATTCACAGCCAGTTTGAAGTTTCCCGTAGAACTGATTTTTAAGCCCAAGTATGTGTAGTTAGTGGTTTGTTCAATTTTGGTTGTTCCTACTGTGAAATTTATTTTGGGTCCCTGATGTTTGGATCTTTGCTGGAACACAAGGACTTTGGTTTTTTGGGGATTTATTGTCAGGGCCCAAGTCTGGCAGTACCACTCCAGCAGGTCCAGGTTTTGCTGTAGCCCCTCTTTAGTAGGTGACAGCAGAACCAGGTCGTCTGCATAGAGGAGGAATTTAACCTTGGATTCATATAGGGTGAGGCCGGGTGCTGTAGATTGTTCAAGTAGTTTTGCCAATCCATTTATGTAAATATTAAAGAGTGTCGGTGAGATTGGCGAGCCCTGCGTCACCCCCCGCCCCTGTGGGAAGTATTTTGTTTGTTTGTCTCCAATTTTAGCTGCACATTTGTTGTTTGTATACATTGATTTAATTACATCATATGTTTTCCCTCCTACCCCACTTTCGATAAGTTTCAGGAATAAACCGTCATGCCAGATGGAGTCGAAAGCCTTCTGGAAATCTACAAAGCATGCGTAGATTTTGCTTTTGTTATTGTGAACGTGTTTGTCAATTAGGGTCTGTAGGGTGAAGATATGATCGGATGTTCTATAGTTTGGCAGGAATCCAATTTGGCTTTTACTCAAGACATTGTGCTCCTCAAGGAAGTTTATAAGTCTTTTGTTTATGATGCTACAGAATACCTTCCCCAGGTTACTGTTTACACAGATGCCTCGATAGTTGTTTGGGTCGATTTTGTCCCCACTTTTGTATATGGGCGTTATGAGTCCTTTGTTCCAGATATCAGGGAAATAACCGACACTCAGAACCAAGTTGAAGAGTTTTAGGATAGCCAGTTTCATTTTGTTGTCTGTGTGTTTAATCATCTCGTTTAGTATGCCGTCTGTCCCGCAGGCTTTTCCTGGTCGCAGGTCCTTGAGTTTTTCAAGAAGTTCTTTTTCTGTTATTATGGCGTCCAGCGGGTTTTGGTTATCTTTTATGGCCATTTCTAGCTTTTCCAGTTTTTTGCATATTTGGTGTTGCTCTGGTCTTAGTGTTTTTTTCTGGTATAATTTTTCAAAGTGGTTTACCCATGTGTCCCCATTTTGAATGGCCAAATCGTCGTGTTGTTTTTTGTGTAGTGTTTTCAAGTTTTCCCAGAAACAATTGGAATCAATGGATTCCTCCATGGAGCTGAGTGTATTCTTAATATATTGCTCTTTTTTGGTTCTGAGTGTGTTTCTGTATTGTGTTAGTGTCTGACAATAAGTAAGGCGTAGTTCCTCGTTTTCTGGATGTCTGTGTTTTTGGTTTGATATTTTTCTAAGTTTTTTCCTCATGTTATGGCAATCTCGGTCAAACCATTTTTCATAGTTTTTTGTTTTGGGTTTGTTCTTGCGAGCTTTCAAGTTTGCATTTGTTGCCAAATTATCAAAAATATTGTTTAGTTTACTAACTGCCCGGTTTACGCCTTCTTTATTGTGAGTGTATATGTTATCCAGAAAGGTGTCTAAGAGAGCTTGAGTTGATGCATTGCTAATTGTTTTCTGGTATTTTTCCGTGTCGTTTTTGGCCCATCTGTACGATTTTTTGGTGTTGTACAGTTTACTGGGTTGTGTTTCTATGTTGTTTGTTTCTGTCTTTTTGAGGAACATAGTAATTTGACTGTGATCTGACAGTGTTGTTTGTGGTTTGACTGTGAATGCTCTGAAAGAGGATGGGTCTAAGTCTGTAATCATATAGTCTACTGTGCTGCAGCCAAGAGGTGAGCAATAGGTCGATCTTCCTAGGAGGTCTCCTATGAACCTACCATTGACAATGTACAGACCCAGGTTTCGACAGAGCTGTAGTAGCTGTTTTCCGTTGGTATTTGACTGCTTGTCGCAGTTATGCCTGTATGGAAGGGAAGGGATGTCAAAGTGGTTATTCCCGAAAACATAATTGTTTCCCTGATTATTGGTGAAGTCTGGTTCACACCGTCCCACACACTCTCCCCCAGTCACACCGTCCCAAACACTCTCCCCCCAGTCACACCGTCCCACACACTCTCCCCCCAGTCACACCGTCCCACACACTCTCCCCCAGTCACACCATCCCACACACTCTCCCCCAGTCACACCGTCCCACACCCTCTCCCCCAGTCACACTGTCCCACAAACTCTCCCCCAGTCACACCGTCCCGCACACTCTCCCCCAGTCACACCATCCCACACACTCTCCCCCAGTCACACCGTCCCACACCCTCTCCCCCAGTCACACTGTCCCACAAACTCTCCCCCAGTCACACCGTCCCACACACTCTCCCCCCAGTCACACCGTCCCACACAATCTCCCCCCAGTCACACCGTCCCACACACTCTCGCCCCAGTAACACCGTCCCACACACTCTCCCCCCAGTCACACCGTCCCACACACTCTCCCCGAGTCACACCATCCCACAGACTCTCCCCACAGTCACAGCCCCCCACACAGTCTCCCCCAGACACACCGTCCCACACACTCTCCCACCAGTCACACCGTCCCACACACTCTCCCCCAGTCACACCGTCCCACACACTCTCCCCCCAGTCACACCATCCCACACACTCTCCCCCCAGTCACACCGTCCCACACACTCTCCCTCAAACACACCGTCCCACACACTCTCCCCCCATTCACACCGTCCCACACACTCTCCCCCAGTCACACCGTCCCACACACACTCCTCCAGTCACACCGTCCCACACACTCTCCCCCACTCACACCGTCCCACACACTCTCCCCCATCACACTGTCCCACACACTCTCCCACCAGTCACACCGTCCCACACACTCTCCCCCAGTCACACCGTCCCACACACTCTCCCCCAGTCACACCGTCCCAAACACTCTCCCCCCAGTCACACCGTCCCACACACTCTCCCCCCAGTCACACCGTCCCACACACTCTCCCCCAGTCACACCATCCCACACACTCTCCCCCAGTCACACCGTCCCACACCCTCTCCCCCAGTCACACTGTCCCACAAACTCTCCCCCAGTCACACCGTCCCACACACTCTCCCCCCAGTGACACCGTCCCACACACTCTCCGCCAGTCACACCATTCCACACACTCTCCCTCCAGTCACACCGTCCCACACACTCTCCCCCAGTCACACCGTCCCACACACTCTCCCCCAGTCACACCATCCCACACACTTACCCCCAGTCACATCGTCCCACACACTCTCCCCAAGTCCCACACACTCTCCCCCCAGTCACACCATCCCACACACTCTCCCCCCAGTCACATCGTCCCACACACTCTCCCCCAGTCACACCGTCCCACACACTCTCCCCCCAGTAACACCATCCCACACACTCTCCCCCAGTCACACCGTCCCACACACTCTCCCCCCAGTCACACCGTCCCACACACTCTCCCCCCAGACACACCGTCCCACACACTCTCCCCCATTCACACCGTCCCACACACTCTCCCCCCAGTCACACTGTCCCACACACTCTCCCCCAATCACACCGTCCCACACACTCTCCCCCCAGTCACACCACCCACACACTCTCCCCCCTGTCACACTGTCCCACACACTCTCCCCCAGTCACACCGTCCCACACACTCTCCCCCAGTCACACTGTCCAACGCACTCTCCCCCAGTCACACCATCCTACTCACTCACCCCCAGTCACACCGTCCCACACACTCTCCCCAAGTCCCACACACTCTCCCCCCAGTCGAACCATCACACACACTCTCCCCCCAGTCACATCGTCCCACACACTCTCCCCCAGTCACACCGTCACACACACTCTCCCCCCAGTCACACCGTCCCACACTCTCTCCCCCGAGTCACACCGTCCCAAACACTCTACCCAGACACACCGTCCCACACACTCTTCCCCCAGTCACACCGTCCCACACCCTCCCACAGTCACACCGTCCCACACACACTCCCCCAGTCACACCGTCCCACACACTCTCCCCCAGTCACACCGTCCCACACACTCTCCCCCCAGTCACACCGTCCCACACACTCTCCCCCAGTCACACCGTCCCACACACTCTCCCCCAGTCACACCGTCCCACAAACTCTCCCCCAGTCACACCGTCCCACACACTCACCCCCCAGTCACACCGTCCCACACACTCTCCCCCCAATCACACCGTCCCACACACTCTCCCCCCAGTCACACAGTCCCACACACTCTCCCCCCAGTCACACCGTCCCACACACTCTCCCCCCAGTCACACCGTCCCACACACTCTCCCCCCAGTCACACCGTCCCACACACTCTCCCCCCAGTCACACCGTCCCACACACTCTCCCCGAGTCACACCGTCCCACACACTCTCCCCACAGTCACAGCGCCCCACACAGTCTCCCCCAGACACACATTCCCACACACTCTCCCCCCAGTCACACCGTCCCACACACTCTCCCCCCAGACACACCGTCCCACACACTCTCCCCCATTCACACCGTCCCACACACTCTCCCCCCAGTCACACTGTCCCACACACTCTCCCCCAATCACATCGTCCCACACACTCTCCCCCCAGTCACACCACCCACACACTCTCCCCCAGTCACACCGTCCCACAAAATCTCCCCCCAGTCACACCGTCCCACATACTCTCCCCCAGTCACACCGTACAACACACCCTCCCCCAGCCAAACCGTCCCACACACTCTCCCCCCTGTCACACTGTCCCACACACTCTCCCCCAGTCACACCGTCCCACACACTCTCCCCCAGTCACACTGTCCAACGCACTCTCCCCCAGTCACACCATCCTACTCACTCACCCCCAGTCACACCGTCCCACACACTCTCCCCAAGTCCCACACACTCTCCCCCCAGTCAAACCATCCCACACACTCTCCCCCCAGTCACATCGTCCCACACACTCTCCCCCAGTCACACCGTCACACACACTCTCCCCCCAGTCACACCGTCCCACACTCTCTCCCCCGAGTCACACCGTCCCAAACACTCTACCCAGACACACCGTCCCACACACTCTTCCCCCAGTCACACCGTCCCACACACTCTCCCCCCAGTCACACCGTCCCACACACTCTCCCCCCAGTCACACCGTCCCACACACTCTCCCCGCAGTCACACCGTCCCACACACTCTCCCCCCCAGTCACACCATCCCACACACTCTCCCCCAGTCACACCGTACCTCAAACTCTCCCCCGGTCACATCGTCCCACACACTCTCCCCCAGTCACACGGTCCCACACACTCTCCCCCCAGTCACACCGTCCCACACCCTCCCACAGTCACACCGTCCCACACACACTCCCCCAGTCACACCGTCCCACACACTCTCCCCCAGTCACACCGTCCCACACACTCTCCCCCCAGTCACACCGTCCCACACACTCTCCCCCAGTCACACCGTCCCACACACTCTCCCCCAGTCACACCGTCCCACAAACTCTCCCCCAGTCACACCGTCCCACACACTCACCCCCCAGTCACACCGTCCCACACACTCTCCCCCCAATCACACCGTCCCACACACTCTCCCCCCAGTCACACAGTCCCACACACTCTCCCCCCAGTCACACCGACCCACACACTCTCCCCCCAGTCACACCGTCCCACACACTCTCCCCCCAGTCACACCGTCCCACACACTCTCCCCCCAGTCACACCGTCCCACACACTCTCCCCGAGTCACACCGTCCCACACACTCTCCCCACAGTCACAGCGCCCCACACAGTCTCCCCCAGACACACATTCCCACACACTCTCCCCCCAGTCACACCGTCCCACACACTCTCCCCCAGTCACACCGTCCAGCACATTCTCCCCCCAGTCACACCGTCCCACACACTCTCCCCCAGTCACACCGTCCCACACACCCTCCCCCCAGTCACACCGTCCCACACACTCTCCCCCAGTCACACCGTCCCACACACTCTCCCCCCAGTCACACCGTCCCACACACTCTCCCCCCAGTCACACCGTCCCACAGACTCTCCCCCAGTCACACCGTCCCACACACTCTCCTCCAGTCACACCGTCTCACACACTCTCCCCCACTCACACCGTCCCACACACTCTCCCCCATCACACTGTCCCACACACTCTCCCACCAGTCACACCGTCCCACACACTCTCCCCCAGTCACACCGTCCCACACACTCTCCCCCAGTCACACCGTCCCAAACACTCTCCCCCCAGTCACACCGTCCCACACACTCTCCCCCCAGTCACACCGTCCCACACACTCTCCCCCAGTCACACCATCCCACACACTCTCCCCCAGTCACACCGTCCCACACCCTCTCCCCCAGTCACACTGTCCCACAAACTCTCCCCCAGTCACACCGTCCCGCACACTCACCCCCCAGTCACACCGTCCCACACACTCTCCCCCCAGTCACACCGTCCCACACACTCTCCCCCCAGTCACACCGTCCCACACAATCTCCCCCCAGTCACACCGTCCCACACACTCTCGCCCCAGTAACACCGTCCCACACACTCTCCCCCCAGTCACACCGTCCCACACACTCTCCCCGAGTCACACCATCCCACAGACTCTCCCCACAGTCACAGCCCCCCACACAGTCTCCCCCAGACACACCGTCCCACACACTCTCCCACCAGTCACACCGTCCCACACACTCTCCCCCAGTCACACCGTCCCACACACTCTCCCCCCAGTCACACCATCCCACACACTCTCCCCCCAGTCACACCGTCCCACACACTCTCCCTCAAACACACCGTCCCACACACTCTCCCCCCATTCACACCGTCCCACACACTCTCCCCCAGTCACACCGTCCCACACACACTCCTCCAGTCACACCGTCCCACACACTCTCCCCCACTCACACCGTCCCACACACTCTCCCCCATCACACTGTCCCACACACTCTCCCACCAGTCACACCGTCCCACACACTCTCCCCCAGTCACACCGTCCCACACACTCTCCCCCAGTCACACCGTCCCAAACACTCTCCCCCCAGTCACACCGTCCCACACACTCTCCCCCCAGTCACACCGTCCCACACACTCTCCCCCAGTCACACCATCCCACACACTCTCCCCCAGTCACACCGTCCCACACCCTCTCCCCCAGTCACACTGTCCCACAAACTCTCCCCCAGTCACACCGTCCCACACACTCTCCCCCCAGTGACACCGTCCCACACACTCTCCGCCAGTCACACCATTCCACACACTCTCCCTCCAGTCACACCGTCCCACACACTCTCCCCCAGTCACACCGTCCCACACACTCTCCCCCAGTCACACCATCCCACACACTTACCCCCAGTCACATCGTCCCACACACTCTCCCCAAGTCCCACACACTCTCCCCCCAGTCACACCATCCCACACACTCTCCCCCCAGTCACATCGTCCCACACACTCTCCCCCAGTCACACCGTCCCACACACTCTCCCCCCAGTAACACCATCCCACACACTCTCCCCCAGTCACACCGTCCCACACACTCTCCCCCCAGTCACACCGTCCCACACACTCTCCCCCCAGACACACCGTCCCACACACTCTCCCCCATTCACACCGTCCCACACACTCTCCCCCCAGTCACACTGTCCCACACACTCTCCCCCAATCACACCGTCCCACACACTCTCCCCCCAGTCACACCACCCACACACTCTCCCCCCTGTCACACTGTCCCACACACTCTCCCCCAGTCACACCGTCCCACACACTCTCCCCCAGTCACACTGTCCAACGCACTCTCCCCCAGTCACACCATCCTACTCACTCACCCCCAGTCACACCGTCCCACACACTCTCCCCAAGTCCCACACACTCTCCCCCCAGTCGAACCATCACACACACTCTCCCCCCAGTCACATCGTCCCACACACTCTCCCCCAGTCACACCGTCACACACACTCTCCCCCCAGTCACACCGTCCCACACTCTCTCCCCCGAGTCACACCGTCCCAAACACTCTACCCAGACACACCGTCCCACACACTCTTCCCCCAGTCACACCGTCCCACACCCTCCCACAGTCACACCGTCCCACACACACTCCCCCAGTCACACCGTCCCACACACTCTCCCCCAGTCACACCGTCCCACACACTCTCCCCCCAGTCACACCGTCCCACACACTCTCCCCCAGTCACACCGTCCCACACACTCTCCCCCAGTCACACCGTCCCACAAACTCTCCCCCAGTCACACCGTCCCACACACTCACCCCCCAGTCACACCGTCCCACACACTCTCCCCCCAATCACACCGTCCCACACACTCTCCCCCCAGTCACACAGTCCCACACACTCTCCCCCCAGTCACACCGTCCCACACACTCTCCCCCCAGTCACACCGTCCCACACACTCTCCCCCCAGTCACACCGTCCCACACACTCTCCCCCCAGTCACACCGTCCCACACACTCTCCCCGAGTCACACCGTCCCACACACTCTCCCCACAGTCACAGCGCCCCACACAGTCTCCCCCAGACACACATTCCCACACACTCTCCCCCCAGTCACACCGTCCCACACACTCTCCCCCAGTCACACCGTCCAGCACATTCTCCCCCCAGTCACACCGTCCCACACACTCTCCCCCAGTCACACCGTCCCACACACCCTCCCCCCAGTCACACCGTCCCACACACTCTCCCCCAGTCACACCGTCCCACACACTCTCCCCCCAGTCACACCGTCCCACACACTCTCCCCCCAGTCACACCGTCCCACACACTCTCCCCCAGTCACACCGTCCCACACACTCTCCTCCAGTCACACCGTCCCACACACTCTCCCCCACTCACACCGTCCCACACACTCTCCCCCATCACACTGTCCCACACACTCTCCCACCAGTCACACCGTCCCACACACTCTCCCCCAGTCACACCGTCCCACACACTCTCCCCCAGTCACACCGTCCCAAACACTCTCCCCCCAGTCACACCGTCCCACACACTCTCCCCCCAGTCACACGTCCCACACACTCTCCGCCAGTCACACCATCCCACACACTCTCCCCCAGTCACACCGTCCCACACCCTCTCCCCCAGTCACACTGTCCCACAAACTCTCCCCCAGTCACACCGTCCCACACACTCTCCCCCCAGTCACACCGTCCCACACAATCTCCCCCCAGTCACACCGTCCCACACACTCTCGCCCCAGTAACACCGTCCCACACACTCTCCCCCCAGTCACACCGTCCCACACACTCTCCCCGAGTCACACCATCCCACAGACTCTCCCCACAGTCACAGCCCCCCACACAGTCTCCCCCAGACACACCGTCCCACACACTCTCCCACCAGTCACACCGTCCCACACACTCTCCCCCAGTCACACCGTCCCACACACTCTCCCCCCAGTCACACCATCCCACACACTCTCCCCCCAGTCACACCGTCCCACACACTCTCCCTCAAACACACCGTCCCACACAATCTCCCCCAGTCACACCGTCCCAAACACTCTCCCTCCAGTCACACCGTCCCACACACTCTCCCCCCAGTAACACCATCCCACACACTCTCCCCCAGTCACACCGTCCCACACACTCTCCCCCATTCACACCGTACCACACACTCTCCCCCCAGTCACACCGTCCCACACACTCTCCCCCAATCACACCGTCCCACACACTCTCCCCCCAGTCACACCGCCCACACACTCTCCCCCAGTCACACCGTCCCACACACCCTCCCCCCAGTCACACCGTCCCACACACTCTCCCTCCGTCACACCGTCCCACAAAATCTCCCCCCAGTCACACCGTCCCACACACTCTCCCCCCGTCACACCGTACAACACACCCTCCCCCAGTCACACCGTCCCACACAATACAATACAATACAATACAAATCGCTTTATTGGCATGATAAGGTACATCTTATGTTGCCAAAGCATCAAAATACATTCATGGTTGAACACATAAACGCGGTTCCATTCATACAGTGTATAAACAGGTATATCCCTGAGTTTATAAATATATTTTCGCCTAGTTTATATATACTCTTGTCTTAGTTTACTGGTTGTCCCTCTGTTCATGGCAAGCTGTAACATAGTGTGCCGCCAGTGTTACACAGCTTCTCTCCTCCCCCAGTAGGAATGGGAGTTTTTGGTTGTCAGTCAGATTTCTGAATTCAGGGCATATTTGTGAGAATTTTTGATAGAAATTCTCTCTGATGCCCTGATATTTTCCACAGGCTGTGAGGAAGTGTATCTCTGTCTCAACTACTCCCTGACTGCAGTGAGAGCATATCCTGTCTTCTCTTGGCAGCCTGGTCTGCCTGTGTCTGCCTTTTTCGATCGCTAGGCTATGTTCGCTAAGTCTGTACCTTGTCAAGGTTCTTCTCAGTTTGTTATCCTTTACCATGGTCAGGTAATCAGCTATGTTGTATTGTCTGTTTAGGGCCAAGTAGCAATTGAGTTTGCTTTGGGTTTTTGTTGTTTCTGCCCAATATGACAGATATTTTTCCTTTTGCTTAGCGACGATTGTGTTGGGTCGAATTCTTTGTGTTACCCTGTCACTGTCCTGGGGCTGGTTATTGTTAGTATTGTTATTAGTTACTTCACTGAGTCCCAGGACTAGTTGACTGAGGGTATTCTTCTTTATACATAGATACATAGATACATAGAAGATAGGAGCAGGAGTAGGCCATTCGGCCCTTCGTGCCTGCTCCGCCATTCGATGAGATCATGGCTGATCCTTTAATTCAGTATCCCGTCCCCGCCTTCTCTCCGTAACCCTTAACCCCTTTTGCCCGTAGAAATATATCTAATTCCCTCTTAAATATATTTAATGAGCTGGCGTACACTGCCCTCTGTGGCAATGAGTTCCACAGGTTCACCACTCTCTGAGTGAAGAAATTCCCCCTCATCTCTGTCCTAAATGGTTTAGCCCTTATCCTTAAATTATGTCCTCTAGTTCTGTTCTCACCCGCCAAGGGAAACATTCCTTCTGCATCCAGTCTGTCTAGACCTGTCAGAATTTTATACACTTCTATGAGGTCCCCTCTCAATCTTCTAAACTCCAGTGTGTACATCCCTAAACTACATAGTCTCTCCTCATAGGTCATTCCCGCCATTCCTGGTATCAGCCTGGTGAATCGCCGCTGCACCCCCTCCATGGCAAGAACATCCTTCCTCAGATGAGGCGACCAAAACTGTACACAGTACTCGAGGTGTGGTCTCACCAGTGCCCTGTACAGCTGCAGCAAGGTATCCCTGTTCCTGTATTCTAACCCTTTTGCTATGAAGGCCAGCATACCGTTTGCCTTCTTGACCGCCTGTTGCACCTGCATGCTCGCCTTCAGTGACTGGTGTACAAGAACACCCAGGTCTCTCTGTACTTCCCCCTCTCCCAATCTATTGCCATTTAAATAATAATTTGCCCTCCCGTTCCTGCACCCAAGGTGGATAACTTCGCACTTGTCCACATTATAGTGCATCTGCCATTTATCCGCCCAATCGCCCAGTCTGTCCAAATCGCTCTGGAGCTTCCTAGTCTCTTCCTCTGAGCCCACCCCCCCTCCTAGTTTAGTGTCGTCTGCAAATTTGGAAATGCTGCATCCGACTCCCTGATCCAGGTCATTAATGTAAATTGTGAACAGCTGGGGGCCCAGGACAGATCCCTGTGGTACCCCACTTGTTACTGCCTGCCATTCAGAAAATGAGCCGTTTATTCCAACTCTCTGTTTTCTATCTGACAGCCAGTTCCCTATCCACGCCAAAACTTTCCCCTTTATCCCATGAGCCTCAATTTTCCATGCTAATCTTTTATGTGGGACCTTATCGAAGGCCTTTTGGAAGTCCAGGTACACCACATCTACTGGCTCTCCCCCATCTATTCTACCAGTTACTCCCTCAAAAAATTCCAATAGATTAGTCAAGCACGATTTACCCTTTGTAAATCCATGTTGACTCTGTCCTATCCTGTCCCCATTTGCTAAGTGCTCCGCTATTTCATCCTTAATGATGGACTCCAGCATTTTGCCCACAACTGATGTAAGGCTTACAGGTCTGTAATTACCTGCTTTTTCCCTACCCCCCTTTTTGAATAGTGGGGTAACGTTAGCTACCCTCCAATCCATCGGCACTGTTCCCGAGTCTAATGAATTCTGAAAAATCATCCTTAGTGCATCCGCTATCTCTAGGGCCACCTCCTTCAGTACCCTAGGATGCATGTTATCAGGCCCTGGGGATTTGTCCACCTTCAATCCCTTTAGCTTCCTTAACACCATATCCTTAGAGATATTGATTTGCGTCAGTTCCTCCTTTGCCAATGTCCCTATTTTTCCCGATATCCCAGGGAGGTTTTTTGTGTCTTCCTTCGTAAAGACTGACCCAAAGTATGCATTTAGTTGATCTGCCATTTCCTTATTTCCCATTATATATTCCCCCGTATCTGACTGCAATGGACCAACTTTGGTTTTCACCAGTCTTTTCCTTTTGATATATTTATAAAAGCTTTTGGAGTTAGTTTTTATATTTTCCGCCAGCTTGTTTTCGTAAGCTATTTTGCCCCTCTTGATCATGCCCTTTGCCCTCCTTTGCTCTATCTTAAACTGTTCCCAATCTTCCGCTCTGGCGCTTTTTTTGGCTATTTTATACGCCCTATCTTTGGATTTTATGCTGTCTCTAATTTCCCCTGTTATCCACGGTTGAGTCACCTTTTTAGATTTCCTTTTATGCCAGATTGGTATAAACAATTTTTGCAATTTTGTCATTCTATCTTTAAATGTTTGCCATTGTTTATCTACCTCCAGTCCTCCCAGGAACGTTGTCCAATCAGACCTACTCAGTTCCCGTCTCATGGCATCATAATTCCCCTTGTTTAAATTTATGGTCAGCTCTTGGCATTTCAGGGCGTCGTAGTGATAGCATTGGGGGTTGCTCATTTGTAGGTGATTCCAAAATTTGGTGGCTCTTTTTTGGATAGTGATTATTAATGGGTATTGGCCTAGTTCCGCCCTGCATGCGTTGTTTACTGTTTTCCTTTGAGTCCGGAGGATACTTTTACAGAATTCCGCATGTAGGATCTCAATTGGGTGTTTGTCCCATTTTGCAAAATCTTGTTGTGTTAGTGGTCCCCAGACCTCACTGCCATAGAGTGCAATTGGTTCAATTACTGATTTGAAAATTTTGAGCCAAATGCTAATTGGGATTTCTATTTGGATTGATTTTTTGATGGCATAGAAAGCCCTTCTTGCTTTCTCTTTCAGTTCATTCACAGCCAGTTTGAAGTTTCCCGTAGAACTGATTTTTAAGCCCAAGTATGTGTAGTGAGTGGTTTGTTCAATTTTGGTTGTTCCTACTGTGAAATTTATTGTGGGTCCATGTTGTTTGGATCTTTGCTGGAACACAAGGACTTTGGTTTTTTGGGGATTTATTGTCAGGGCCCAAGTCTGGCAGTACGACTCCAGCAGGTCCAGGTTCTGCTGCAGACCCTCCTTAGTTGGTGACAGCAGAACCAGGTCGTCGGCATAGAGGAGGAATTTAACCTTGGATTCATATAGGGTGAGGCCGGGTGCTGTAGATTGTTCAAGTAGTTTTGCCAATCCATTAATGTAAATATTAAAGAGTGTCGGTGAGATTGGCGAGCCCTGCGTCACCCCCCGCCCCTGTGGGAAGTATTTTGTTTGTTTGTCTCCAATTTTAACTGCACATTTATTGTTTGTATACATTGATTTAATTACATCATATGTTTTCCCTCCTACCCCGCTTTCGATAAGTTTCAGGAATAAACCGTCATGCCAGATGGAGTCGAAAGCCTTCTGGAAATCTACAAAGCATGCGTAGATTTTGCTTTTGTTATGGTGAACGTGTTTGTCAATTAGGGCCTGTAGGGTGAAGATATGATCGGATGTTCTATAGTTTGGCAGGAATCCAATTTGGCTTTTACTCAAGACATTGTGCTCTTCAAGGAAGTTTATAAGTCTTTTGTTTATGATGCTACAGAATACCTTCCCCAGGTTACTGTTTACACAGATGCCTCGATAGTTGTTTGGGTCGATTTTGTCCCCACTTTTGTATATGGGTGTTATGAGTCCTTTGTTCCAGATGTCAGGGAAATAACCGACACTCAGAACCAAGTTGAAGAGTTTTAGGATAGCCAGTTTCAGTTTGTCGTCTGCGTGTTTAATCATCTCGTTTAGTATGCCGTCTGTCCCGCAAGCTTTTCCTGGTCGCAGGTCCTTGAGTTTTTCAAGAAGTTCTTTTTCTGTTATTATGGCTTCTAGCGGGTTTTGGTTATCTTTTATGGCCATTTCAAGCTTTTCAAGTTTTTTGCGTATTTGGTGTTGCTCTGGTCCTAGTGTGTTTTTCTGGTATAATTTTTCAAAGTGGTTTACCCATGTGTCCCCATTTTGAATGGACAAATCGTCGTGTTGTTTTTTGTGTAGTGTTTTCAAGTTGTCCCAGAAACAATTCGACTCAATGGATTCCTCCATGGAGCTGAGTGTATTCTTAATAAATTGCTCTTTTTTGGTCCTGAGTGTGTTTCTGTATTGTGTTAGCGTCTGACAATAAGTAAGGCGTAATTCCTCGTTTTCTGGATGTCTGTGTTTTTGGTTTGATAGTTTTCTAAGTTTTTTCCTCATGTTATGGCAATCATGGTCAAACCATTTTTCATAGTTTTTTGTTTTGGGTTTGTTCTTGCGAGCTTTCAAGTTTGCATTTGTTGCCAAATTATCAAAAATATTGTTTAGTTTACTAACTGCCCGGTTTACGCCTTCTTTATTGTGAGTGTATATGTTATCCAGAAAGGTGTCTAAGAGAGCTTGAGTTGATGCATTGCTAATTGTTTTCTGGTATTTTTCCGTGTCGTTTTTGGCCCATCTGTACGATTTTTTGGTGTTGTACAGTTTACTGGGTTGTGTTTCTATGTTGTTTGTTTCTGTCTTTTTGAGAAACATAGTAATTTGACTGTGATCTGACAGTGTTGTTTGTGGTTTGACTGTGAATGCTCTGAAAGAGGATGGGTCCAAGTCTGTAATCATATAGTCTACTGTGCTGCAGCCAAGAGGTGAGCAGTAGGTCGATCTTCCTAGGAGGTCTCCTATGAACCTACCATTGACAATGTACAGACCCAGGTTTCGACAGAGCTGTAGTAGCTGTTTACCGTTGGTATTTGACTGCTTGTCGCAGTTATGCCTGTATGGAAGGGAAGGGATGTCAAAGTGGTTATTCCCGAATACGTAATTGTTTCCCTGATTATTGGTGAAGTCTGGTTCTTCGCCCGTTCTTGAATTGAGGTCCCCACAGATCAACACGTTCCCCTGGGCCTGGTATTGGATAATTTCCCCCTCCATGTTGGAGAAGGTGTCCTCTTTGTAGTACGGGGAATCGATTGGAGGGATATAAAGTGCGCAAATGTAAACATCTTGGGTGTTTGAGATAATCTCCCTCTCAAGTTTGAGCCACATATGGTTTTCGCCCTTTTTTATAAATTTGATGTAATTCTTAAGTTCTGTTTTAAACCAGATCAGTATTCCTCCGGAGTCTCTGCCTTGGGTTACACTTGGTAATTTATTGGAGGGGACCACTAGCTCAGTGTACCCTTGGGGCCAGCCGGTGTGTCCTTTTCCTTTATACCAAGTTTCCTGTAAAATGATAATATCTAGATCTTTAGTTTCCTCTATGAACTCTGGGGTCCTACTCTTCACTTCTCGCAGTGAAGAGCGTAGACCTTGGATATTCCAGGTCGAAATATATAAGGATTTCATGTTAAGTTTTATCTTTTTCTATGATAGGTTAAAGAGTGGTACGTGTTTGTCATGTCTAAGTGTGGGGAAAAAAAAAGATCACCCCAGTTGTCTACAAAAGTTAATACAATTTGGTTACAGTTCTTTCTATTAATTAGTCCTTGATCCATAAGGCGGAAGTAGATGCTGCTGCACATCTGCTTATTGTCTCTTAATGGATTGTTTCTGTCTGAGGTATTGCGTACGTCCTGTGCATCTCTCCCTCTGTCTGGCTGGTAGCGGTCCTATTCCCCTGTGGGACAGGAGTGGTGCAGGTCTGATAATGTTGTTTTGCATGGGGATCCTCTCCGGTCTCGGTTGGTATGGTGGTGGTCTTTGTAGTGTTCCTGATATGTACCCCGCTGATCTCTGGTGGTCGGGGGGGGGTCCTCTTGGAGTCTGGGTATGGACCCGGTTAAAAGCGACGTCCTTCAGGGCTTTAGCAAAGATCGATATTTTTTGCCTTTGGATGTGGACGTGGTCGTAAAGACATTCTTCATCGAGGGTGGGGTGTTGGGCCAGGTGTACGTTGTGGTTTGATTCGCATTCTGTTGCTATGCTGGCATTTATCTCATGAATTGTGTTGTTGTTGAAGTCTGTTCTCGGCAATATTGTGGAAACAGTGATTCTAGTGTTTGGAAATGTACTGCTTGCCTTCCTAATCATTGCTCTGAGCGATGTTGCTACCTCTTTCTGTTTGGCCTTTAGGTCATTTGTGCCCGTGTGTATTATTATGTGTTGGGGGGAGCCTAATCTGGCTTTGGTCAGCCATCCCATGGCTCTGTCTGTTGTTGGGCACCAAATCTTTTCTACTTTACTTCTAGGGAAGAGCTTTTTCTCCCATAGAAATTTCCCATTTGAGTCTATGAGTATTACGACGTCAGCCTTGTTTGTGTTTACTGTCTGGTGGCTTTCGCCTGGACTCATAGTGTGTGTGCTGGGCTGGGGTGTCTGGTGTGTGCGTACCTCTTGTGAGCGGCTCGCTTGTGGTTCCATGGTGGTGGGGGAAGATTGCGAGTCAGCATGCTGGTCGGTCTGTGTGGCACCCCTTGTATTGTGTGTCTGTTGCTTTTGTTCCGTGTGGGAGTGCAGCCGTTCCGTCCGGCTCTGTCTTGTCTTATCTCTAGTCTCTGGTTGCTGGTCTAATGGTGTTTTCTCTCCTCTATGGCTCTCTTCTTTTTCCTGCAGCTCTTTCACCTGATTCTTAAGTAGATTCACCTGGTTATCAAGTCTATTCAGCTCTCTCTTGTGTCTCTCCCTCTCCTGCTTTTGTTTGTCATTCAATTTGAGGACCTCCTCTCTAAGTTTAACCATCTCTATCTCTAATTGATAAAATTTATCTTTTGGTTGTATCTGGCTGTGTGATCCTGGGGTATGTGTCTGGTCGGCCGTGGAAGGCTCACTCACTTCCTGGCTAAGCTGGTCGGCCCTGGAAGGCTCACTCACTTCCTGGCTATGCTGCTCTTCTCTTGGTGGGCTGGGAATGGTAGGGGAACTATGTGTGGCTTCCTCCGTGGTAGTTATGCTGGGGTTTGTCAGTTGTATCGTGTGGCTGTGGTTCCCCGGGGTTAGTGTCTGGTTTGAACTGTGTGGCTCGTTCATCCCTTGACCATGCAGATTTTCTCCTGGTAAGTTGTCAATGTTGGGGGGAGTGCGGGCCACTCTGGGGCTGTTCATTCCCCTCGTAGTTGATCTTTTCAGTGTCCTGAAGGCCGTTGCAAATTTGTCGAGGTTGCCTTGCACTAATATTGTTCCGGTATTGTACGCGTTGACAGTCGTGATTGAACTGTCTCCTGGTGTGTTAATTTTCATTATGGACCCATTTGCGGTATTTTTTAGCTTAACACTGGTATAGTGTGATTTTATTGCTCTGATCCAAGCCGCTGGCTGATCTGAGTAGAATATGAGGTTACTTTTTGTCCCATTGTTGTAACAGTCAGTAAAGAGAGTTTCTGGTTTTTCTCTCATCTGAGCATGCTTGATCGTTTTTATAGCTTTTTTTGTGGTGTTGGGGGGAATCTGGAAGCGGGGCTGTTGTGGATCTTCTGATTCGCTCATTTTTGGTAAAGTATTGTTGATCTTAGAATAAGCTTTTCTGGGGCCCCGGGTTTGGTGTTACCCTCTCCCTGTTCGCAAACTTTCCCGGTCCCCCTCTCCGACCCCGTGGTCCCTGGGCCTCGGCTCCTGGGTTCACCCTTCTCAGGTCTGAGTCTGTGAGCCACTGTTTCCCGGTGCCTTCGGGCTGTTCCCCTCCCCCTCAGAGGTCTCTGGGCCTCTGTTTCAGCCTGGCTCCTCGGGCCTTTCCCTGGGCCTCCCTCCCTGGGCCCTGTACTCACGGTCTTGGTTGCGAGCCTTCTGGTTGCTCTCCTTCTCCTCAGAGGTCTCTGTGCCTGCTGGCCTGGCTCCTCGGGCCTTTCCCATGCTGGATTGTTGGGCTGTGGCCCGAGTCCCCTCGGCTGTGCTGATTGCTGGATTTCCGGGCTGCGTTCCGAATCTCCTCGGCTGTGCCGATTTCTGCGATGCGGCCCGAGTCCTCTCCGCTGTGCCGATTGCCGGGCTGCGTTCCGGATCTCCTCGGCTGTGCCGATTTCTGGGATGCGGCCCGAGTCCTCTCCGCTGTGCCCGTTGCCGGGCTGCGTTCCGATTTCTGGGATGCGGCCCGAGTCCCCTCGGCTGTGCCGGTTGCTGGACCGCTGGGCTGCGGCCCGAGTCACCTCGCCTCCTCGAACTCGGTCCCGATGCCGCCGACTCAACCACCGCTGCTGAAGCCCCGTGTGGCTGCCGTTCACTGGTTTGTGTAGTTCTTCTCTTGTTTCTTTTTTTTTTTTTTGCTTTGGCTTTTTTTTTTCCTCTATTTTCCTCTGGGTTTTTTTTTTCTTTGGTAGTCTTTCTGGCGGTCTTTTCCTTCTCTACTTTGTCTAGACTAATCTAAACTTAAACTAACCTAAACTAAACTAACTTAACTAGAACTAAATTTAAATGAAATGAAACTTTTCTTTCCCCACTTTAGACACTAAAAACACTAAAATCTCAGCAGCCCATCTTCAGCATGTGTATTCCGTCTGCAATTCTCCCTACCCCCCCCGCACAAACTCTCCCCCCTGTCACACTGTCCCACACACTCTCCCCCAGTCACACCGTCCCACACACTCTCCCCCAGTCACACCGTCCAACACACTCTCCCCCAGTCACACCATCCTAATCACTCACCCCCAGTCACACCGTCCCACACACTCTCCCCAAGTCCCACACACTCTCCCCCCAGTCACACCATCCCACACACTCTCCCCCCAGTCACATCGTCCCACACACTCTCCCCCAGTCACACCGTCACACACACTCTCCCCCCAGTCACACCGTCCCACACTCTCTCCCCCGAGTCGCACCGTCCCAAACACTCTCCCCAGACACACCGTCCCACACACTCTTCCCCCAGTCACATCGTCCCACACACTCTCCCCCCAGTCACACCGTCCCACACACTCTCCCCCCAGTCACACCGTCCCACACACTCTCCCCGCAGTCACACCGTCCCACACACTCTCCCCCCCAGTCACACCATTCCACACACTCTCCCCCAGTCACACCGTACCTCAAACTCTCCCCCGGTCACATCGTCCCACACACTCTCCCCCAGTCACACGGTCCCACACACTCTCCCCCCAGTCACACCGTCCCACACCCTCCCCCAGTCACACCGTCCCACACACACTCCCCCAGTCACACCGTCCCACACACTCTCCCCCAGTCACACCGTCCCACACACTTTCCCCCCAGTCACACCGTCCCACACACTCTCCCCCAGTCACACCGTCCCACACACTCTCCCCCAGTCACACCGTCCCACAAACTCTCCCCCAGTCACACCGTCCCACACACTCACCCCCCAGTCACAGCGTCCCACACACTCTCCCCCCAATCACACCGTCCCACACACTCTCCCCCCAGTCACACAGTCCCACACACTCTCCCCCCAGTCACACCGTCCCACACACTCTCCCCCCAGTCACACCGTCCCACTCACTCTCCCCCCAGTCACACCGTCCCACACACTCTCCCCCCAGTCACACCGTCCAACACACTCTCCCCGAGTCACACCGTCCCACACACTCTCCCCACAGTCACAGCCCCCCACACAGTCTCCCCCAGACACACATTCCCACACACTCTCCCCCCAGTCACACCGTCCCACACACTCTCCCCCCAGTCACACCGTCCCACACACTCTCCCCCAGTCACACCGTCCCACAAACTCTCCCCCAGTCACACCGTCCCACACACTCTCCCCCCAGTCACACCGTCCCACACACTCTCCCCCAGTCACACCGTCCCACAAACTCTCCCCCAGTCACACCGTCCCACACACTCACCCCCCAGTCACAGCGTCCCACACACTCTCCCCCCAATCACACCGTCCCACACACTCTCCCCCCAGTCACACAGTCCCACACACTCTCCCCCCAGTCACACCGTCCCACACACTCTCCCCCCAGTCACACCGTCCCACACACTCTCCCCCCAGTCACACCGTCCCACACACTCTCCCCCCAGTCACACCGTCCAACACACTCTCCCCGAGTCACACCGTCCCACACACTCTCCCCACAGTCACAGCCCCCCACACAGTCTCCCCCAGACACACATTCCCACACACTCTCCCCCCAGTCACACCGTCCAGCACATTCTCCCCCCAGTCACACCGTCCCACACACTCTCCCCCAGTCACACCGTCCCACAAACTCTCCCCCCAGTCACACCGTCCCACACACTCTCCCCCCAGTCACACCGTCCCACACACTCTCCCTCAAACATACCGTCCCAACCACTCTCCCCCAGTCACACCGTCCCAAACACTCTCCCCCCAGTCACACTGTCCCATACACTCTCCCCCAGTCACACCGTCCCACACACTCTCCCCCAGTCACACCGTCCCACACTCTCCCCCAGTCACACCGTCCCACACACTCTCCCCCAGTCACACCGTCCCACACACTCTCCCCCCAGTAACACCATCCCACACACTCTCCCCCAGTCACACCGTCCCACACACTCTCCCCCCAGTCACACCGTCCCACACACTCTCCCCCCAGACACACCATCCCACACACTCTCCCCCATTCACACCGACCCACACACTCTCCCCCCAGTCACACCGTCCCACACACTCTCCCCCAGGCACACCATCCCACACACTCTCCCCCCAGTCACACCGTCCCACACACTCCCCCCCAGTCACACCGTCCCACACACTCTCCCCCCAGCCACACCGTCCCATAAACTCTCCCCCAGACACACCGTACCACAAACTCTCACCCCAGTCACAACGTCCCACACACTATCCCCCAGTCACACCGTCCCACACACTCTCCCCCCAGTCACACCGTCCCACACACTCTCCCCCAATCACACCGTCCCACACACTCTCCCACCAGTCACACCGTCCCACACACTCTCCCCCAGTCACACCGCCCACACACTCCCCCCCCAGTCACACCGTCCCACACACTCTCCCCCCAGTCACACCGTCCCACACACTCTCCCCCCAGTGACACCGTCCCACACACTCTCCGCCAGTCACACCATCCCACACACTCTCCCTCCAGTCACACCGTCCCACACACTCTCCCCCAGTCACACCGTCCCACACACTCTCCCCCAGTCACACCATCCCACACACTTACTCCCAGTCACATCGTCCCACACACTCTCCCCAAGTCCCACACACTCTCCCCCCAGTCACACCATCCCACACACTCTCCCCCCAGTCACATCGTCCCACACACTCTCCCCCAGTCACACCGTCCCACACACTCTCCCCCCAGTCATACCGTCCCACATACTCTCCCCAAGTCCCACACACTCTCCCCCCAGTCACACCATCCCACACACTCTCCCCCCAGTCACACCGTCCCACACACTCTCCCCAAGTCCCACACACTCTCCCCCCAGTCACACCATCCCACACACTCTCCCCCCAGTCACATCGTCCCACACACTCTCCCCCAGTCACACCGTCCCACACTCTCTCCCCCGAGTCACACCGTCCCAAACACTCTCCCCAGACACACCGTCCCATACACTCATCCCCCAGTCACACCGTCCCACACACTCTCCCCCCAGTCACACCGTCCCACACACTCTCCCCCCAGTCACACCGTCCCACACACTCTCCCCGCAGTCACACCGTCCCACACACTCTCCCCCCCAGTCACACCATCCCACACACTCTCCCCCAGTCACACCGTACCTCAAACTCTCCCCCGGTCACATCGTCCCACACACTCTCCCCCAGTCACACGGTCCCACACACTCTCCCCCCAGTCACACCGTCCCACACCCTCCCCCAGTCACACCGTCCCACACACACTCCCCCAGTCACACCGTCCCACACACTCTCCCCCAGTCACACCGTCCCACACACTCTCCCCCCAGTCACACCGTCCCACATACTCTCCCCCAGTCACACCGTCCCACACACTCTCCCCCAGTCACACCGTCCCACAAACTCTCCCCCAGTCACACCGTCCCACACACTCACCCGCCAGTCACACCGTCCCACACACTCTCCCCCCAATCACACCGTCCCACACACTCTCCCCCCAGTCACACAGTCCCACACACTCTCCCCCCTGTCACACCGTCCCACACACTCTCCCCCCAGTCACACCGTCCCACACACTCTCCCCCCAGTCACACCGTCCCACACACTCTCCCCCCAGTCACACCGTCCCACACACTCTCCCCGAGTCACACCGTCCCACACACTCTCCCCACAGTCACAGCCCCCCACACAGTCTCCCCCAGACACACCTTCCCACACACTCTCCCCCCAGTCACACCGTCCCACACACTCTCCCCCAGTCACACCGTCCAGCACATTCTCCCCCCAGTCACACCGTCCCACACACTCTCCCCCAGTCACACCGTCCCACACACTCTCCCCCCAGTCACACCGTCCCACACACTCTCCCCCCAGTCACACCGTCCCACACACTCTCCCTCAAACATACCGTCCCAACCACTCTCCCCCAGTCACACCGTCCCAAACACTCTCCCCCCAGTCACACTGTCCCACACACTCTCCCCCAGTCACACCGTCCCACACACTCTCCCCCAGTCACACCGTCCCACACACTCTCCCCCAGTCACACCGTCCCACACACTCTCCCCCAGTCACACCGTCCCACACACTCTCCCCCCAGTAACACCATCCCACACACTCTCCCCCAGTCACACCGTCCCACACACTCTCCCCCCAGTCACACCGTCCCACACACTCTCCCCCCAGACACACCGTCCCACACACTCTCCCCCATTCACACCGACCCACACACTCTCCCCCCAGTCACACCGTCCCACACACTCTCCCCCAGCCACACCATCCCACACACTCTCCCCCCAGTCACACCGTCCCACACACTCCCCCCGAGTCACACCGTCCCACATACTCTCCCCCCAGCCACACCGTCTCATAAACTCTCCCCCAGTCACACTGTACCACAAACTCTCCCCCCAGTCACAACGTCCCACACACTATCCCCCAGTCACACCGTCCCACACACTCTCCCCCCAGTCACACCGTCCCACACACTCTCCCCCAATCACACCGTCCCACACACTCTCCCCCCAGTCACACCGTCCCACACACTCTCCCCCAGTCACACCGCCCACACACTCCCCGCCCAGTCACACCGTCCCACACACTCTCCCCCCAGTCACACCGTCCCACACACTCTCCCCCCAGTGACACCGTCCCACACACTCTCCGCCAGTCACACCATCCCACACACTCTCCCTCCAGTCACACCGTCCCACACACTCTCCCCCAGTCACACCGTCCCACACACTCTCACCCAGTCACACCATCCGACACACTTACCCCCAGTCACATCGTCCCACACACTCTCCCCAAGTCCCACACACTCTCCCCCCAGTCACACCATCCCACACACTCTCCCCCCAGTCACATCGTCCCACACACTCTCCCCCAGTCACACCGTCCCACATACTCTCCCCATAGTCATACTGTCCCACATACTCTCCCCAAGTCCCACACACTCTCCCCCCAGTCATACCATCCCACACACTCTCCCCCCAGTCACATCGTCCCACACACTCTCCCCCAGTTACACCGTCCCAAACACTCTCCCCCCAGTCACACCGTCCCACACACTCTCCCCCCAGTCACACCGTCCCACACACTCTCCCCCAGTCACACCATCCCACACACTCTCCCCCAGTCACACCGTCCCACACCCTCTCCCCCAGTCACACCGTCCCACAAACTCTCCCCCAGTCACACCGTCCCACACACTCACCCCCCAGTCACACCATCCCACACACTCTCCCCCCAATCACACCGTCCCACACACTCTCCCCCCAGTCACACCGTCCCACACACTCTCCCCCCAGTCACACTGTCCCACACACTCTCCCCCCAGTCACACCGTCCCACACACTCTCCCCCCAGTCACACCGTCCCACACACTCTCCCCCCAGTCACACCGTCCCACACACTCTCCCCGAGTCACACCGTCCCACACACTCTCCCCCAGTCACACCGTCCCACACACTCTCCCCCAATCACACCGTCCCACACACTCTCCCCCCAGTCACACCGTCCCACACACTCTCCCCCAGTCACACCGTCCAGCACACTCTGCCCCCAGTCACACCGTCCCACACACTCTCCCCCAGTCACACCGTCCGACACACTCGCCCCCCAGTCACACCATCCCACACACTCTCCCCCCAGTCACACCGTCCCACACACTCTCCCTCAAACACACCGTCCCACACACTCTCCCCCAGTCACACCGTCCCAAACACTCTCCCCCCAGTCACACCGTCCCACACACTCTCCCCCCAGTAACACCATCCCACACACTCTCCCCCAGTCACACCGTCCCACACACTCTCCCCCCAGTCACACCGTCCCACACACTCTCCCCCCAGACACACCGTCCCACACACTCTCCCCCATTCACACCGTCCCACACACTCTCCCCCCAGTCACACCGTCCCACACACTCTCCCCCAATCACACCGTCCCACACACTCTCCCCCCAGTCACACCACCCACACACTCTCCCCCAGTCACACCGTCCCACAAAATCTCCCCCCAGTCACACCGTCCCACACACTCTCCCCCCCAGTCACACCATCCCACACACTCTCCCCCAGTCACACCGTACCTCAAACTCTCCCCCGGTCACATCGTCCCACACACTCTCCCCCAGTCACACGGTCCCACACACTCTCCCCCCAGTCACACCGTCCCACACCCTCCCCCAGTCACACCGTCCCACACACACTCCCCCAGTCACACCGTCCCACACACTCTCCCCAAGTCACACCGTCCCACACACTCTCCTCCAGTCACACCATCCCACACACTCTCCCCCCAGTCACATCGTCCCACACACTCTCCCCTAGTCACACCGTCCCACACACTCTCCCCCCAGTAACACCATCCCACACACTCTCCCCCAGTCACACCGTCCCACACACTCTCCCCCCAGTCACACCGTCCCACACACTCTCCCCCATTCACACCGTCCCACACACTCTCCCCCCAGTCATACCGTCCCACACACTCTCCCCCAATCACACCGTCCCACACACTCTCCCCCCAGTCACACCACCCACACACTCACCCCCAGTCACACCGTCCCACAAAATCTCCCCCCAGTTACACCGTCCCACATACTCTCCCCCGAGTCACCCCGTACAACACACCCTCCCCCAGCCAAACCGTCCCACACACTCTCCCCCCTGTCACACTGTCCCACACACTCTCCCCCAGTCACACCGTCCCACACACTCTCCCCCAGTCACACCGTCCAACGCACTCTCCCCCAGTCACACCATCCTACTCACTCACCCACAGTCACACCGTCCCACACACTCTCCCCAAGTCCCTCACACTCTCCCCCCAGTCAAACCATCCCACACACTCTCCCCCCAGTCACATCGTCCCACACACTCTCCCCCAGTCACACCGTCACACACACTCTCCCCCCAGTCACACCATCCCACACTCTCTCCCCCGAGTCACACCGTCCCAAACAATCTCCCCAGACTCACCGTCCCACACACTCTCCCCCCAGTCACACCGTCCCACACACCCTCCCCCCAGTCACACCGTCCCACACACTCTCCCCCAGTCACACCGTCCCACACACTCTCCCCCCAGTCACACCGTCCCACACACTCTCCCCCCAGTCACACCGTCCCACACACTCTCCCCCAGTCACACCGTCCCACACACTCTCCTCCAGTCACACCGTCCCACACACTCTCCCCCACTCACACCGTCCCACACACTCTCCCCCATCACACTGTCCCACACACTCTCCCACCAGTCACACCATCCCACACACTCTCCCCCAGTCACACCGTCCCACACACTCTCCCCC
Source organism: Somniosus microcephalus (assembly GCF_052327205.1). Classification (NCBI taxonomy): domain Eukaryota; kingdom Metazoa; phylum Chordata; class Chondrichthyes; order Squaliformes; family Somniosidae; genus Somniosus; species Somniosus microcephalus. The sequence goes on along the minus strand of NC_140989.1, from coordinate 382,687,167 downwards.
AGTCACACCGTCCCAAACACTCTCCCCCCAGTCACACCGTCCCACACACTCTCCCCCCAGTCACACCGTCCCACACACTCTCCCCCAGTCACACCATCCCACACACTCTCCCCCAATCACACCGTCCCACACCCTCTCCCCCAGTCACACCGTCCCACAAACTCTCCCCCAGTCACACCGTCCCGCACACTCACCCCCCAGTCACACCGTCCCACACACTCTCCCCCCAGTCACACCGTCCCACACACTCTCCCCCCAGTCACACCGTCCCACACAATCTCCCCCCAGTCACACCGTCCCACACACTCTCCCCCCAGTAACACCGTCCCACACACTCTCCCCCCAGTCACACCGTCCCACACACTCTCCCCGAGTCACACCGTCCCACAGACTCTCCCCACAGTCACAGCCCCCCACACAGTCTCCCCCAGACACACCGTCCCACACACTCTCCCACCGGTCACATCGTCCCACACACTCTCCCCCAGTCACACGGTCCCACACACTCTCCCCCCAGTCACACCGTCCCACACCCGCCCCCAGTCACACCGTCCCACACACACTCCCCCAGTCACACCGTCCCACACACTCTCCCCCAGTCACACCGTCCCACACACTCTCCCCCCAGTCACACCGTCCCACACACTCTCCCCCAGTCACACCGTCCCACACACTCTCCCCCAGTCACACCGTCCCACAAACTCTCCCCCAGTCACACCGTCCCACACACTCACCCCCCAGTCACACCGTCCCACACACTCTCCCCCCAATCACACCATCCCACACACTCTCCCCCCAGTCACACAGTCCCACACACTCTCCCCCCAGTCACACCGTCCCACACACTCTCCCCCCAGTCACACCGTCCCACACACTCTCCCCACAGTCACACCGTCCCACACACTCTCCCCCCAGTCACACCGTCCCACACACTCTCCCCGAGTCACACCGTCCCACACACTCTCCCCACAGTCACAGCCCCCCACACAGTCTCCCCCAGACACACCTTCCCACACACTCTCCCCCCAGTCACACCGTCCCACACACTCTCCCCCAGTCACACCGTCCAGCACATTCTCCCCCCAGTCACACCGTCCCACACACTCTCCCTCAAACATACAGTCCCAACCACTCTCCCCCAGTCACACCGTCCCAAACACTCTCCCCCCAGTCACACTGTCCCACACACTCTCCCCCAGTCACACCGTCCCACACACTCTCCCCCAGTCACACCGTCCCACACTCTCCCCCAGTCACACCGTCCCACACACTCTCCCCCAGTCACACCGTCCCACACACTGTCCCCCCAGTAACACCATCCCACACACTCTCCCCCAGTCACACCGTCCCACACACTCTCCCCCCAGTCACACCGTCCCACACACTCTCCCCCCAGACACACCATCCCACACACTCTCCCCCATTCACACCGACCCACACACTCTCCCCCCAGTCACACCGTCCCACACACTCTCCCCCAGCCACACCATCCCACACACTCTCCCCCCAGTCACACCGTCCCACACACTCTCCCCCCAGCCACACCGTCCCATAAACTCTCCCCCAGTCACACCGTACCACAAACTCTCACCCCAGTCACAACGTCCCACACACTATCCCCCAGTCACACCGTCCCACACACTCTCCCCCCAGTCACACCGTCCCACACACTCTCCCCCAATCACACCGTCCCACACACTCTCCCCCAGTCACACCGTCCCAAACACTCTCCCCCCAGTCACACCGTCCCACACACTCTCCCCCCAGTCACACCGTCCCACACACTCTCCCCCAGTCACACCATCCCACACACTCTCCCCCAATCACACCGTCTCACACCCTCTCCCCCAGTCACACCGTCCCACAAACTCTCCCCCAGTCACACCGTCCCGCACACTCACCCCCCAGTCACACCGTCCCACACACTCTCCCCCCAGTCACACCGTCCCACACACTCTCCCCCCAGTCACACCGTCCCACACAATCTCCCCCCAGTCACACCGTCCCACACACTCTCCCCCCAGTAACACCGTCCCACACACTCTCCCCCCAGTCACACCGTCCCACACACTCTCCCCGAGTCACACCGTCCCACAGACTCTCCCCACAGTCAAGCCCCCCACACAGTCTCCCCCAGACACACCGTCCCACACACTCTCCCACCGGTCACATCGTCCCACACACTCTCCCCCAGTCACACGGTCCCACACACTCTCCCCCCAGTCACACCGTCCCACACCCGCCCCCAGTCACACCGTCCCACACACACTCCCCCAGTCACACCGTCCCACACACTCTCCCCCAGTCACACCGTCCCACACACTCTCCCCCCAGTCACACCGTCCCACACACTCTCCCCCAGTCACACCGTCCCACACACTCTCCCCCAGTCACACCGTCCCACAAACTCTCCCCCAGTCACACCGTCCCACACACTCACCCCCCAGTCACACCGTCCCACACACTCTCCCCCCAATCACACCGTCCCACACACTCTCCCCCCAGTCACACAGTCCCACACACTCTCCCCCCAGTCACACCGTCCCACACACTCTCCCCCCAGTCACACCGTCCCACACACTCTCCCCACAGTCACACCGTCCCACACACTCTCCCCCCAGTCACACCGTCCCACACACTCTCCCCGAGTCACACCGTCCCACACACTCTCCCCACAGTCACAGCCCCCCACACAGTCTCCCCCAGACACACCTTCCCACACACTCTCCCCCCAGTCACACCGTCCCACACACTCTCCCCCAGTCACACCGTCCAGCACATTCTCCCCCCAGTCACACCGTCCCACACACTCTCCCTCAAACATACAGTCCCAACCACTCTCCCCCAGTCACACCGTCCCAAACACTCTCCCCCCAGTCACACTGTCCCACACACTCTCCCCCAGTCACACCGTCCCACACACTCTCCCCCAGTCACACCGTCCCACACTCTCCCCCAGTCACACCGTCCCACACACTCTCCCCCAGTCACACCGTCCCACACACTGTCCCCCCAGTAACACCATCCCACACACTCTCCCCCAGTCACACCGTCCCACACACTCTCCCCCCAGTCACACCGTCCCACACACTCTCCCCCCAGACACACCATCCCACACACTCTCCCCCATTCACACCGACCCACACACTCTCCCCCCAGTCACACCGTCCCACACACTCTCCCCCAGCCACACCATCCCACACACTCTCCCCCCAGTCACACCGTCCCACACACTCTCCCCCCAGCCACACCGTCCCATAAACTCTCCCCCAGTCACACCGTACCACAAACTCTCACCCCAGTCACAACGTCCCACACACTATCCCCCAGTCACACCGTCCCACACACTCTCCCCCCAGTCACACCGTCCCACACACTCTCCCCCAATCACACCGTCCCACACACTCTCCCCCCAGTCACACCGTCCCACACACTCTCCCCCAGTCACACCGTCCCACACACTCTCCCCCCAGTCACACCATCCCACACACTCTCCCCCCAGTCACACCGTCCCACACACTCTCCCTCAAACACACCGTCCCACACAATCTCCCCCAGTCACACCGTCCCAAACACTCTCCCTCCAGTCACACCTACCCACACACTCTCCCCCCAGTAACACCATCCCACACACTCTCCCCCAGTCACACCGTCCCACACACTCTCCCCCCAGTCACACCGTCCCACACTCTCTCCCCCCAGACACACCGTCCCACACACTCTCCCCCATTCACACCATCCCACACACTCTCCCCCCAGTCACACCGTCCCACGCACTCTCCCCCAATCACACCGTCCCACACACTCTCCCCCCAGTCACACCGCCCACACACTCTCCCCCAGTCACACCGTCCCACACACCCTCCCCCCAGTCACACCGTCCCACACACTCTCCCCCAGTCACACCGTCCCACAAAATCTCCCCCCAGTCACACCGTCCCACACACTCTCCCCCCGTCACACCGTACAACACACCCTCCCCCAGTCACACCGTCCCACACACTCTCCCCCCTGTCACACTGTCCCACACACTCTCCCCCAGTCACACCGTCCCACACACTCTCCCCCAGTCACACCGTCCAACACACTCTCCCCCAGTCACACCATCCTACTCACTCACCCCCAGTCACACCGTCCCACACACTCTCCCCAAGTCCCACACACTCTCCCCCCAGTCACACCATCCCACACACTCTCCCCCCAGTCACATCGTCCCACACACTCTCCCCCAGTCACACCGTCCCACACACTCTCCCCCCAGTCATACCGTCCCACATACTCTCCCCAAGTCCCACACACTCTCCCCCCAGTCACACCATCCCACACACTCTCCCCCCAGTCACACCGTCCCACACACTCTCCCCAAGTCCCACACACTCTCCCCCCAGTCACACCATCCCACACACTCTCCCCCCAGTCACATCGTCCCACACACTCTCCCCCAGTCACACCGTCCCACACTCTCTCCCCCGAGTCACACCGTCCCAAACACTCTCCCCAGACACACCGTCCCATACACTCATCCCCCAGTCACACCGTCCCACACACTCTCCCCCCAGTCACACCGTCCCACACACTCTCCCCCCAGTCACACCGTCCCACACACTCTCCCCGCAGTCACACCGTCCCACACACTCTCCCTCAAACATACCGTCCCAACCACTCTCCCCCAGTCACACCGTCCCAAACACTCTCCCCCCAGTCACACTGTCCCATACACTCTCCCCCAGTCACACCGTCCCACACACTCTCCCCCAGTCACACCGTCCCACACTCTCCCCCAGTCACACCGTCCCACACACTCTCCCCCAGTCACACCGTCCCACACACTCTCCCCCCAGTAACACCATCCCACACACTCTCCCCCAGTCACACCGTCCCACACACTCTCCCCCCAGTCACACCGTCCCACACACTCTCCCCCCAGACACACCATCCCACACACTCTCCCCCATTCACACCGACCCACACACTCTCCCCCCAGTCACACCGTCCCACACACTCTCCCCCAGGCACACCATCCCACACACTCTCCCCCCAGTCACACCGTCCCACACACTCCCCCCCAGTCACACCGTCCCACACACTCTCCCCCCAGCCACACCGTCCCATAAACTCTCCCCCAGACACACCGTACCACAAACTCTCACCCCAGTCACAACGTCCCACACACTATCCCCCAGTCACACCGTCCCACACACTCTCCCCCCAGTCACACCGTCCCACACACTCTCCCCCAATCACACCGTCCCACACACTCTCCCACCAGTCACACCGTCCCACACACTCTCCCCCAGTCACACCGCCCACACACTCCCCCCCCAGTCACACCGTCCCACACACTCTCCCCCCAGTCACACCGTCCCACACACTCTCCCCCCAGTGACACCGTCCCACACACTCTCCGCCAGTCACACCATCCCACACACTCTCCCTCCAGTCACACCGTCCCACACACTCTCCCCCAGTCACACCGTCCCACACACTCTCCCCCAGTCACACCATCCCACACACTTACTCCCAGTCACATCGTCCCACACACTCTCCCCAAGTCCCACACACTCTCCCCCCAGTCACACCATCCCACACACTCTCCCCCCAGTCACATCGTCCCACACACTCTCCCCCAGTCACACCGTCCCACACACTCTCCCCCCAGTCATACCGTCCCACATACTCTCCCCAAGTCCCACACACTCTCCCCCCAGTCACACCATCCCACACACTCTCCCCCCAGTCACACCGTCCCACACACTCTCCCCAAGTCCCACACACTCTCCCCCCAGTCACACCATCCCACACACTCTCCCCCCAGTCACATCGTCCCACACACTCTCCCCCAGTCACACCGTCCCACACTCTCTCCCCCGAGTCACACCGTCCCAAACACTCTCCCCAGACACACCGTCCCATACACTCATCCCCCAGTCACACCGTCCCACACACTCTCCCCCCAGTCACACCGTCCCACACACTCTCCCCCCAGTCACACCGTCCCACACACTCTCCCCGCAGTCACACCGTCCCACACACTCTCCCCCCCAGTCACACCATCCCACACACTCTCCCCCAGTCACACCGTACCTCAAACTCTCCCCCGGTCACATCGTCCCACACACTCTCCCCCAGTCACACGGTCCCACACACTCTCCCCCCAGTCACACCGTCCCACACCCTCCCCCAGTCACACCGTCCCACACACACTCCCCCAGTCACACCGTCCCACACACTCTCCCCCAGTCACACCGTCCCACACACTCTCCCCCCAGTCACACCGTCCCACATACTCTCCCCCAGTCACACCGTCCCACACACTCTCCCCCAGTCACACCGTCCCACAAACTCTCCCCCAGTCACACCGTCCCACACACTCACCCGCCAGTCACACCGTCCCACACACTCTCCCCCCAATCACACCGTCCCACACACTCTCCCCCCAGTCACACAGTCCCACACACTCTCCCCCCTGTCACACCGTCCCACACACTCTCCCCCCAGTCACACCGTCCCACACACTCTCCCCCCAGTCACACCGTCCCACACACTCTCCCCCCAGTCACACCGTCCCACACACTCTCCCCGAGTCACACCGTCCCACACACTCTCCCCACAGTCACAGCCCCCCACACAGTCTCCCCCAGACACACCTTCCCACACACTCTCCCCCCAGTCACACCGTCCCACACACTCTCCCCCAGTCACACCGTCCAGCACATTCTCCCCCCAGTCACACCGTCCCACACACTCTCCCCCAGTCACACCGTCCCACACACTCTCCCCCCAGTCACACCGTCCCACACACTCTCCCCCCAGTCACACCGTCCCACACACTCTCCCTCAAACATACCGTCCCAACCACTCTCCCCCAGTCACACCGTCCCAAACACTCTCCCCCCAGTCACACTGTCCCACACACTCTCCCCCAGTCACACCGTCCCACACACTCTCCCCCAGTCACACCGTCCCACACACTCTCCCCCAGTCACACCGTCCCACACACTCTCCCCCAGTCACACCGTCCCACACACTCTCCCCCCAGTAACACCATCCCACACACTCTCCCCCAGTCACACCGTCCCACACACTCTCCCCCCAGTCACACCGTCCCACACACTCTCCCCCCAGACACACCGTCCCACACACTCTCCCCCATTCACACCGACCCACACACTCTCCCCCCAGTCACACCGTCCCACACACTCTCCCCCAGCCACACCATCCCACACACTCTCCCCCCAGTCACACCGTCCCACACACTCCCCCCGAGTCACACCGTCCCACATACTCTCCCCCCAGCCACACCGTCTCATAAACTCTCCCCCAGTCACACTGTACCACAAACTCTCCCCCCAGTCACAACGTCCCACACACTATCCCCCAGTCACACCGTCCCACACACTCTCCCCCCAGTCACACCGTCCCACACACTCTCCCCCAATCACACCGTCCCACACACTCTCCCCCCAGTCACACCGTCCCACACACTCTCCCCCAGTCACACCGCCCACACACTCCCCGCCCAGTCACACCGTCCCACACACTCTCCCCCCAGTCACACCGTCCCACACACTCTCCCCCCAGTGACACCGTCCCACACACTCTCCGCCAGTCACACCATCCCACACACTCTCCCTCCAGTCACACCGTCCCACACACTCTCCCCCAGTCACACCGTCCCACACACTCTCACCCAGTCACACCATCCGACACACTTACCCCCAGTCACATCGTCCCACACACTCTCCCCAAGTCCCACACACTCTCCCCCCAGTCACACCATCCCACACACTCTCCCCCCAGTCACATCGTCCCACACACTCTCCCCCAGTCACACCGTCCCACATACTCTCCCCATAGTCATACTGTCCCACATACTCTCCCCAAGTCCCACACACTCTCCCCCCAGTCATACCATCCCACACACTCTCCCCCCAGTCACATCGTCCCACACACTCTCCCCCAGTTACACCGTCCCAAACACTCTCCCCCCAGTCACACCGTCCCACACACTCTCCCCCCAGTCACACCGTCCCACACACTCTCCCCCAGTCACACCATCCCACACACTCTCCCCCAGTCACACCGTCCCACACCCTCTCCCCCAGTCACACCGTCCCACAAACTCTCCCCCAGTCACACCGTCCCACACACTCACCCCCCAGTCACACCATCCCACACACTCTCCCCCCAATCACACCGTCCCACACACTCTCCCCCCAGTCACACCGTCCCACACACTCTCCCCCCAGTCACACTGTCCCACACACTCTCCCCCCAGTCACACCGTCCCACACACTCTCCCCCCAGTCACACCGTCCCACACACTCTCCCCCCAGTCACACCGTCCCACACACTCTCCCCGAGTCACACCGTCCCACACACTCTCCCCCAGTCACACCGTCCCACACACTCTCCCCCAATCACACCGTCCCACACACTCTCCCCCCAGTCACACCGTCCCACACACTCTCCCCCAGTCACACCGTCCAGCACACTCTGCCCCCAGTCACACCGTCCCACACACTCTCCCCCAGTCACACCGTCCGACACACTCGCCCCCCAGTCACACCATCCCACACACTCTCCCCCCAGTCACACCGTCCCACACACTCTCCCTCAAACACACCGTCCCACACACTCTCCCCCAGTCACACCGTCCCAAACACTCTCCCCCCAGTCACACCGTCCCACACACTCTCCCCCCAGTAACACCATCCCACACACTCTCCCCCAGTCACACCGTCCCACACACTCTCCCCCCAGTCACACCGTCCCACACACTCTCCCCCCAGACACACCGTCCCACACACTCTCCCCCATTCACACCGTCCCACACACTCTCCCCCCAGTCACACCGTCCCACACACTCTCCCCCAATCACACCGTCCCACACACTCTCCCCCCAGTCACACCACCCACACACTCTCCCCCAGTCACACCGTCCCACAAAATCTCCCCCCAGTCACACCGTCCCACACACTCTCCCCCCCAGTCACACCATCCCACACACTCTCCCCCAGTCACACCGTACCTCAAACTCTCCCCCGGTCACATCGTCCCACACACTCTCCCCCAGTCACACGGTCCCACACACTCTCCCCCCAGTCACACCGTCCCACACCCTCCCCCAGTCACACCGTCCCACACACACTCCCCCAGTCACACCGTCCCACACACTCTCCCCAAGTCACACCGTCCCACACACTCTCCTCCAGTCACACCATCCCACACACTCTCCCCCCAGTCACATCGTCCCACACACTCTCCCCTAGTCACACCGTCCCACACACTCTCCCCCCAGTAACACCATCCCACACACTCTCCCCCAGTCACACCGTCCCACACACTCTCCCCCCAGTCACACCGTCCCACACACTCTCCCCCATTCACACCGTCCCACACACTCTCCCCCCAGTCATACCGTCCCACACACTCTCCCCCAATCACACCGTCCCACACACTCTCCCCCCAGTCACACCACCCACACACTCACCCCCAGTCACACCGTCCCACAAAATCTCCCCCCAGTTACACCGTCCCACATACTCTCCCCCGAGTCACCCCGTACAACACACCCTCCCCCAGCCAAACCGTCCCACACACTCTCCCCCCTGTCACACTGTCCCACACACTCTCCCCCAGTCACACCGTCCCACACACTCTCCCCCAGTCACACCGTCCAACGCACTCTCCCCCAGTCACACCATCCTACTCACTCACCCACAGTCACACCGTCCCACACACTCTCCCCAAGTCCCTCACACTCTCCCCCCAGTCAAACCATCCCACACACTCTCCCCCCAGTCACATCGTCCCACACACTCTCCCCCAGTCACACCGTCACACACACTCTCCCCCCAGTCACACCATCCCACACTCTCTCCCCCGAGTCACACCGTCCCAAACAATCTCCCCAGACTCACCGTCCCACACACTCTCCCCCCAGTCACACCGTCCCACACACCCTCCCCCCAGTCACACCGTCCCACACACTCTCCCCCAGTCACACCGTCCCACACACTCTCCCCCCAGTCACACCGTCCCACACACTCTCCCCCCAGTCACACCGTCCCACACACTCTCCCCCAGTCACACCGTCCCACACACTCTCCTCCAGTCACACCGTCCCACACACTCTCCCCCACTCACACCGTCCCACACACTCTCCCCCATCACACTGTCCCACACACTCTCCCACCAGTCACACCATCCCACACACTCTCCCCCAGTCACACCGTCCCACACACTCTCCCCCAGTCACACCGTCCCAAACACTCTCCCCCCAGTCACACCGTCCCACACACTCTCCCCCCAGTCACACCGTCCCACACACTCTCCCCCAGTCACACCATCCCACACACTCTCCCCCAATCACACCGTCCCACACCCTCTCCCCCAGTCACACCGTCCCACAAACTCTCCCCCAGTCACACCGTCCCGCACACTCACCCCCCAGTCACACCGTCCCACACACTCTCCCCCCAGTCACACCGTCCCACACACTCTCCCCCCAGTCACACCGTCCCACACAATCTCCCCCCAGTCACACCGTCCCACACACTCTCCCCCCAGTAACACCGTCCCACACACTCTCCCCCCAGTCACACCGTCCCACACACTCTCCCCGAGTCACACCGTCCCACAGACTCTCCCCACAGTCACAGCCCCCCACACAGTCTCCCCCAGACACACCGTCCCACACACTCTCCCACCGGTCACATCGTCCCACACACTCTCCCCCAGTCACACGGTCCCACACACTCTCCCCCCAGTCACACCGTCCCACACCCGCCCCCAGTCACACCGTCCCACACACACTCCCCCAGTCACACCGTCCCACACACTCTCCCCCAGTCACACCGTCCCACACACTCTCCCCCCAGTCACACCGTCCCACACACTCTCCCCCAGTCACACCGTCCCACACACTCTCCCCCAGTCACACCGTCCCACAAACTCTCCCCCAGTCACACCGTCCCACACACTCACCCCCCAGTCACACCGTCCCACACACTCTCCCCCCAATCACACCATCCCACACACTCTCCCCCCAGTCACACAGTCCCACACACTCTCCCCCCAGTCACACCGTCCCACACACTCTCCCCCCAGTCACACCGTCCCACACACTCTCCCCACAGTCACACCGTCCCACACACTCTCCCCCCAGTCACACCGTCCCACACACTCTCCCCGAGTCACACCGTCCCACACACTCTCCCCACAGTCACAGCCCCCCACACAGTCTCCCCCAGACACACCTTCCCACACACTCTCCCCCCAGTCACACCGTCCCACACACTCTCCCCCAGTCACACCGTCCAGCACATTCTCCCCCCAGTCACACCGTCCCACACACTCTCCCTCAAACATACAGTCCCAACCACTCTCCCCCAGTCACACCGTCCCAAACACTCTCCCCCCAGTCACACTGTCCCACACACTCTCCCCCAGTCACACCGTCCCACACACTCTCCCCCAGTCACACCGTCCCACACTCTCCCCCAGTCACACCGTCCCACACACTCTCCCCCAGTCACACCGTCCCACACACTGTCCCCCCAGTAACACCATCCCACACACTCTCCCCCAGTCACACCGTCCCACACACTCTCCCCCCAGTCACACCGTCCCACACATTCTCCCCCCAGACACACCATCCCACACACTCTCCCCCATTCACACCGACCCACACACTCTCCCCCCAGTCACACCGTCCCACACACTCTCCCCCAGCCACACCATCCCACACACTCTCCCCCCAGTCACACCGTCCCACACACTCTCCCCCCAGCCACACCGTCCCATAAACTCTCCCCCAGTCACACCGTACCACAAACTCTCACCCCAGTCACAACGTCCCACACACTATCCCCCAGTCACACCGTCCCACACACTCTCCCCCCAGTCACACCGTCCCACACACTCTCCCCCAATCACACCGTCCCACACACTCTCCCCCAGTCACACCGTCCCAAACACTCTCCCCCCAGTCACACCGTCCCACACACTCTCCCCCCAGTCACACCGTCCCACACACTCTCCCCCAGTCACACCATCCCACACACTCTCCCCCAATCACACCGTCCCACACCCTCTCCCCCAGTCACACCGTCCCACAAACTCTCCCCCAGTCACACCGTCCCGCACACTCACCCCCCAGTCACACCGTCCCACACACTCTCCCCCCAGTCACACCGTCCCACACACTCTCCCCCCAGTCACACCGTCCCACACAATCTCCCCCCAGTCACACCGTCCCACACACTCTCCCCCCAGTAACACCGTCCCACACACTCTCCCCCCAGTCACACCGTCCCACACACTCTCCCCGAGTCACACCGTCCCACAGACTCTCCCCACAGTCAAGCCCCCCACACAGTCTCCCCCAGACACACCGTCCCACACACTCTCCCACCGGTCACATCGTCCCACACACTCTCCCCCAGTCACACGGTCCCACACACTCTCCCCCCAGTCACACCGTCCCACACCCGCCCCCAGTCACACCGTCCCACACACACTCCCCCAGTCACACCGTCCCACACACTCTCCCCCAGTCACACCGTCCCACACACTCTCCCCCCAGTCACACCGTCCCACACACTCTCCCCCAGTCACACCGTCCCACACACTCTCCCCCAGTCACACCGTCCCACAAACTCTCCCCCAGTCACACCGTCCCACACACTCACCCCCCAGTCACACCGTCCCACACACTCTCCCCCCAATCACACCGTCCCACACACTCTCCCCCCAGTCACACAGTCCCACACACTCTCCCCCCAGTCACACCGTCCCACACACTCTCCCCCCAGTCACACCGTCCCACACACTCTCCCCACAGTCACACCGTCCCACACACTCTCCCCCCAGTCACACCGTCCCACACACTCTCCCCGAGTCACACCGTCCCACACACTCTCCCCACAGTCACAGCCCCCCACACAGTCTCCCCCAGACACACCTTCCCACACACTCTCCCCCCAGTCACACCGTCCCACACACTCTCCCCCAGTCACACCGTCCAGCACATTCTCCCCCCAGTCACACCGTCCCACACACTCTCCCTCAAACATACAGTCCCAACCACTCTCCCCCAGTCACACCGTCCCAAACACTCTCCCCCCAGTCACACTGTCCCACACACTCTCCCCCAGTCACACCGTCCCACACACTCTCCCCCAGTCACACCGTCCCACACTCTCCCCCAGTCACACCGTCCCACACACTCTCCCCCAGTCACACCGTCCCACACACTGTCCCCCCAGTAACACCATCCCACACACTCTCCCCCAGTCACACCGTCCCACACACTCTCCCCCCAGTCACACCGTCCCACACACTCTCCCCCCAGACACACCATCCCACACACTCTCCCCCATTCACACCGACCCACACACTCTCCCCCCAGTCACACCGTCCCACACACTCTCCCCCAGCCACACCATCCCACACACTCTCCCCCCAGTCACACCGTCCCACACACTCTCCCCCCAGCCACACCGTCCCATAAACTCTCCCCCAGTCACACCGTACCACAAACTCTCACCCCAGTCACAACGTCCCACACACTATCCCCCAGTCACACCGTCCCACACACTCTCCCCCCAGTCACACCGTCCCACACACTCTCCCCCAATCACACCGTCCCACACACTCTCCCCCCAGTCACACCGTCCCACACACTCTCCCCCAGTCACACCGTCCCACACACTCTCCCCCCAGTCACACCATCCCACACACTCTCCCCCCAGTCACACCGTCCCACACACTCTCCCTCAAACACACCGTCCCACACAATCTCCCCCAGTCACACCGTCCCAAACACTCTCCCTCCAGTCACACCTACCCACACACTCTCCCCCCAGTAACACCATCCCACACACTCTCCCCCAGTCACACCGTCCCACACACTCTCCCCCCAGTCACACCGTCCCACACTCTCTCCCCCCAGACACACCGTCCCACACACTCTCCCCCATTCACACCATCCCACACACTCTCCCCCCAGTCACACCGTCCCACGCACTCTCCCCCAATCACACCGTCCCACACACTCTCCCCCCAGTCACACCGCCCACACACTCTCCCCCAGTCACACCGTCCCACACACCCTCCCCCCAGTCACACCGTCCCACACACTCTCCCCCAGTCACACCGTCCCACAAAATCTCCCCCCAGTCACACCGTCCCACACACTCTCCCCCCGTCACACCGTACAACACACCCTCCCCCAGTCACACCGTCCCACACACTCTCCCCCCTGTCACACTGTCCCACACACTCTCCCCCAGTCACACCGTCCCACACACTCTCCCCCAGTCACACCGTCCAACACACTCTCCCCCAGTCACACCATCCTACTCACTCACCCCCAGTCACACCGTCCCACACACTCTCCCCAAGTCCCACACACTCTCCCCCCAGTCACACCATCCCACACACTCTCCCCCCAGTCACATCGTCCCACACACTCTCCCCCAGTCACACCGTCACACACACTCTCCCCCCAGTCACACCGTCCCACACTCTCTCCCCCGAGTCACACCGTCCCAAACACTCTCCCCAGACACACCGTCCCACACACTCTTCCCCCAGTCACACCGTCCCACACACTCTCCCCCCAGTCACACCGTCCCACACACTCTCCCCCCAGTCACACCGTCCCACACACTCTCCCCGCAGTCACACCGTCCCACACACTCTCCCCCCCAGTCACACCATCCCACACACTCTCCCCCAGTCACACCGTACCTCAAACTCTCCCCCGGTCACATCGTCCCACACACTCTCCCCCAGTCACACGGTCCCACACACTCTCCCCCCAGTCACACCGTCCCACACCCGCCCCCAGTCACACCGTCCCACACACACTCCCCCAGTCACACCGTCCCACACACTCTCCCCCAGTCACACCGTCCCACACACTCTCCCCCCAGTCACACCGTCCCACACACTCTCCCCCAGTCACACCGTCCCACACACTCTCCCCCAGTCACACCGTCCCACAAACTCTCCCCCAGTCACACCGTCCCACACACTCACCCCCCAGTCACACCGTCCCACACACTCTCCCCCCAATCACACCGTCCCACACACTCTCCCCCCAGTCACACAGTCCCACACACTCTCCCCCCAGTCACACCGTCCCACACACTCTCCCCCCAGTCACACCGTCCCACACACTCTCCCCCCAGTCACACCGTCCCACACACTCTCCCCCCAGTCACACCGTCCCACACACTCTCCCCGAGTCACACCGTCCCACACTCTCTCCCCACAGTCACAGCCCCCCACACAGTCTCCCCCAGACACACCGTCCCACAAACTCTCCCCCAGTCACACCGTCCCACACACTCACCCCCCAGTCACACCGTCGCACACACTCTCCCCCCAATCACACCGTTCCACACACTCTCCCCCCAGTCACACCGTCCCACACACTCTCCCCCCAGTCACACCGTCCCACACACTCTCCCCCCAGTCACACCGTCCCACACACTCTCCCCCCAGTCACACCGTCCCACACACTCTCCCCGAGTCACACCGTCCCACACACTCTCCCCACAGTCACAGCCCCCCACACAGTCTCCCCCAGACACACCGTCCCACACACTCTCCCCCAGTCACACCGTCCAGCACACTCTCCCCCCAGTCACACCGTCCCACACACTCTCCCCCAGTCACACCGTCCCACACACTCTCCCCCCAGTCACACCATCCCAAACACTCTCCCCCCAGTCACACCGTCCCACACACTCTCCCCCCAGTCACACCGTCCCACACACTCTCCCCCCAGTCACACCGTCCCACACACTCTCCCCGAGTCACACCGTCCCACACACTCTCCCCACAGTCACAGCCCCCCACACAGTCTCCCCCAGACACACCTTCCCACACACTCTCCCCCCAGTCACACCGTCCCACACACTCTCCTCCAGTCACACCGTCCAGCACATTCTCCCCCCAGTCACACCGTCCCACACACTCTCCCCCAGTCACACCGTCCCACAAACTCTCCCCCCAGTCACACCGTCCCACACACTCTCCCCCCAGTCACACCGTCGCACACACTCTCCCTCAAACATACAGTCCCAACCACTCTCCCCCAGTCACACCGTCCCAAACACTCTCCCCCCAGTCACACTGTCCCACACACTCTCCCCCAGTCACACCGTCCCACACACTCTCCCCCAGTCACACCGTCCCACACTCTCCCCCAGTCACACCGTCCCACACACTCTCCCCCAGTCACACCGTCCCACACACTGTCCCCCCAGTAACACCATCCCACACACTCTCCCCCAGTCACACCGTCCCACACACTCTCCCCCCAGTCACACCGTCCCACACACTCTCCCCCCAGACACACCATCCCACACACTCTCCCCCATTCACACCGACCCACACACTCTCCCCCCAGTCACACCGTCCCACACACTCTCCCCCAGCCACACCATCCCACACACTCTCCCCCCAGTCACACCGTCCCACACACTCTCCCCCCAGCCACACCGTCCCATAAACTCTCCCCCAGTCACACCGTACCACAAACTCTCACCCCAGTCACAACGTCCCACACACTATCCCCCAGTCACACCGTCCCACACACTCTCCCCCCAGTCACACCGTCCCACACACTCTCCCCCAATCACACCGTCCCACACACTCTCCCCCCAGTCACACCGTCCCACACACTCTCCCCCAGTCACACCGCCCACACACTCCCCCCCCAGTCACACCGTCCCACACACTCTCCCCCCAGTCACACCGTCCCACACACTCTCCCCCCAGTGACACCGTCCCACACACTCTCCGCCAGTCACACCATCCCACACACTCTCCCTCCAGTCACACCGTCCCACACACTCTCCCCCAGTCACACCGTCCCACACACTCTCCCCAATCACACCATCCCACACACTTACCCCCAGTCACATCGTCCCACACACTCTCCCCAAGTCCCACACACTCTCCCCCCAGTCACACCATCCCACACACTCTCCCCCCAGTCACATCGTCCCACACACTCTCCCCCAGTCACACCGTCCCACACACTCTCCCCCCAGTCATACCGTCCCACATACTCTCCCCAAGTCCCACACACTCTCCCCCCAGTCACACCATCCCACACACTCTCCCCCCAGTCACATCGTCCCACACACTCTCCCCCAGTTACACCGTCCCAAACACTCTCCCCCCAGTCACACCGTCCCACACACTCTCCCCCCAGTCACACCGTCCCACACACTCTCCCCCAGTCACACCATCCCACACACTCTCCCCCAGTCACACCGTCCCACACCCTCTCCCCCAGTCACACCGTCCCACAAACTCTCCCCCAGTCACACCGTCCCACACACTCACCCCCCAGTCACACCGTCGCACACACTCTCCCCCCAATCACACCGTTCCACACACTCTCCCCCCAGTCACACCGTCCCACACACTCTCCCCCCAGTCACACCGTCCCACACACTCTCCCCCCAGTCACACCGTCCCACACACTCTCCCCCCAGTCACACCGTCCCACACACTCTCCCCCCAGTCACACCGTCCCACACACTCTCCCCGAGTCACACCGTCCCACACACTCTCCCCACAGTCACAGCCCCCCACACAGTCTCCCCCAGACACACCGTCCCACACACTCTCCCCCAGTCACACCGTCCAGCACACTCTCCCCCCAGTCACACCGTCCCACACACTCTCCCCCAGTCACACCGTCCCACACACTCTCCCCCCAGTCACACCATCCCAAACACTCTCCCCCCAGTCACACCGTCCCACACACTCTCCCTCAAACACACCGTCCCACACACTCTCCCCCAGTCACACCGTCCCATGTTGAACACATGGGAGTACGATATTGTTGCTATCACGGAGACATGGTTGAGGGAGGGTCAGGACTGGCAGCTCAATATTCCGGGGTATAGAATCTTCAGGCGAGACAGAGGGGGGTGTAAAAGGGGAGGGGGTGTTGCAATATTAATTAAGGAGTCAATTACTGCTGTAAGGAGGGATGATATATTAGCGGGTTCCTCTAATGAGGCCATATGGGTAGAACTTAAAAACAAAAAGGTGGCAAGCACTTTGCTGGGAGTGTACTATAGGCCCCCAAACAGTCAGGGGGAGATAGAGGAACAGATATGTAGGCAAATCTCAGAAAAGTGCGAAAATAATAGGGTAATAATAGTGGGGGATTTCAACTTCCCCAATATAAATTGGGATAGTCAGAGTGTGAAAGGCTTAGAGGGTGCAGAATTCTTAAAGTGCATCCAGGAGAGCTTTTTGAGCCAACATGTAGAAAGTCCTACAAGAGAGGGGGCGGTACTGGACCTAATTCTGGGGAATGTAGCCGGGCAAGTGGTGGAAGTGTCAGTAGGAGAGCATTTTGGCGACAGTGACCACAATTCGGTGAGATTTAAGGTGGTCATGGAAAAAGACAAAGACGGCCCGGAAATAAGGGTTCTAAATTGGGGGAAGGCCGATTTTAATATGATAAGGCAGGATCTGGCCAAATTGGACTGGGAGCAGCTACTTATAGGAAAATCCGCATCAAAACAGTGGGAGACTTTCAGAAGGGAAATAGAGAGAGTACAACGCCAACATGTTCCTGTAAAGGTCAAGGGTGGGACCAACAAGCAAAGGGAACCTTGGATGACAAGGGACATACAAAAATGCATTAGAAATAAAAGGGGGGCTTTTGGCAGTTACAAAAGACTAAAGACAGAAGAAGCCCTAGAGGAGTATAAAAAATGCAGGGGCATACTTAAAAAAGAAATTAGGAGGGCGAGGAGGGGCCATGAAATAACACTGGCGAGCAAAATAAAGGAAAATCCTAAGATGTTTTATAAGTATATTAAGGGCAAGAGGATAACCAGGGAAAGGGTAGGGCCCATTAGGGACCAAAGTGGCAATCTGTGTGTAGAGCCAGATGATGTAGGCGGGGTTTTAAATGAATTTTTTGCATCTGTGTTCACTATGGAGAAAGACGATGCAGACATAGAAATCGGGCAAGGGGGCTGTGACATACTTGAACATATTAGCATCGAGAGGGAGGAGGTGCTAGCGGTTTTAGCAGGCCAAAAAGTGGATAAATCCCCAGGCCCAGACGAGATGTATCCCAGGCTGCTGTGGGAGGCAAAGGAGGAGATTGCAGGGGCTCTGACACAAATTTTCAGAACCTCTCTGGCCACAGGGGATGTACCAGAGGACTGGAGAACAGCTAACGTAGTACCATTATTCAAGAAGGGTAGCAGGGATAAACCAGGGAATTACAGGCCAGTGAGCCTAACATCTGTGGTAGGGAAATTATTGGAAAAAATTCTGAGGGACAAAATTAGTCTCCACTTGGAGAGGCAAGGATTAATCGGGGATAGTCAGCATGGCTTTGTCAAGGGTAAATCATGTCTGACAAATCTGATTGAATTTTTCGAGGGGGTGACTAGGGGGGTGGATGAGGGAAATGCTGTGGATGTGGTTTACATGGACTTCAGTAAAGCTTTTGACAAAGTCCCGCATAGGAGACTGGTCAAGAAGGTAAGAGCCCATGGGATCCAGGGTGCCTTGGCGCGTTGGATCATAAACTGGCTGAGTGGCAGGAGGCAGAGGGTGATGGTCGAAGGTTGCTTTTGTGACTGGAAGCCTGTGTCCAGTGGGGTACCTCAGGGATCGGTGCTGGGTCCCTTGTTGTTTGTGATCTACATAAATGATTTGGATGAGAATGTAAAAGGTATGATCAGTAAGTTCGCAGATGACACGAAAATTGGTGGGGTGGTAAATTGTGAGGAGGAAAGCCTCAGGCTACAGGACGATATAAACGGGTTGGTCAGATGGGCGGAAAAGTGGCAAATGGAATTTAACCCTGAAAAGTGCGAGGTGATGCATTTTGGACGGACAAATAAGGCAAGGGAATACACAATGAGTGGTAGGACCCTAGGAAGTACAGAGGGTCAGAGGGACCTTGGTGTACATGTACATAGATCCCTGAAGGCAGCGGAACAGGTAGATAAGGTGGTTAAAAAGGCATATGGGATACTTGCCTTCATTAGCCGAGGCATAGAATATAAGAGCAGGGAGGTTATGATGGAGCTGTACAAAACGCTGGTGAGGCCACAGCTGGAGTACTGTGTGCAGTTCTGGTCGCCTCACTATAGGAAGGATGTGATTGCTTTGGAGAGGGTGCAGAGAAGATTCACCAGGATGTTACCTGGGATGGAGCGCCTCAGCTATGAAGAGAGGCTGGACAGGCTGGGGTTGTTTTCCTTGGAGCAAAGAAGGCTGAGGGGGGACCTGATTGAGGTGTACAAAATGATGAGGGGCATAGATAGGGTAGACAAAGAGGAACTTTTCCCCTTAGTAGGGGGGTCAATAACAAGGGGGCATAGATTCAGGGTAAGGGGCAGGAGATTTAGAGGGGATTTGAGGAGGAACTTTTTCACCCAGAGGGTGGTTGGAATGTGGAACTCAATGCCTGAAAGGGTGGTAGAGGCAGGAACCCTCACAACATTCAAGAAGCATTTGGATGAGCACTTGAAATGCCATTGCATACAAGGCTATGGACCAAATGCTGGAAAATGGGATTAGACTGGACAGGGATGGATGGGCGGCGCAGACACGATGGGCCGAAGGGCCTCTTTCTGTGCTGTAAAACTCTATGACTCTATGACTCTATGACTCTCCCCCCAGTCACACCGTCCCACACACTCTCCCCCCAGTAACACCATCCCACACACTCTCCCCCAGTCACACCGTCCCACACACTCTCCCCCCAGTCACACCGTCCCACACACTCTCCCCCCAGACACACCGTCCCACACACTCTCCCCCATTCACACCGTCCCACACTCTCTCCCCCCAGTCACACCGTCCCACACACTCTCCCCCAATCACACCGTCCCACACACTCTCCCCCCAGTCACACCACCCACACACTCTCCCCCAGTCACACCGTCCCACAAAATCTACCCCCAGTCACACCGTCCCACACTCTCTCCCCCCCAGTCACACCATCCCACACACTCTCCCCCAGTCACACCGTACCTCAAACTCTCCCCCGGTCACATCGTCCCACACACTCTCCCCCAGTCACACGGTCCCACACACTCTCCCCCCAGTCACACCGTCCCACACCCTCCCCCAGTCACACCGTCCCACACACACTCCCCCAGTCACACCGTCCCACACACTCTCCCCAAGTCACACCGTCCCACACACTCTCCTCCAGTCACACCGTCCCACACACTCTCCCCCCAGTCACACCGTCCCACACACTCTCCCCCAGTCACACCGTCCAGCACACTCTCCCCCCAGTCACACCGTCCCACACACTCTCCCCCCAGTCACACCGTCCCACACACTCTCCCCCAGTCACACCGTCCCACACACTCTCCTCCAGTCACACCGTCCCACACACTCTCCCCCACTCAAACCGTCCCACACACTCTCCCCCGTCACACTGTCCCACACACTCTCCCACCAGTCACACCGTCCCACACACTCTCCCCCAGTCACACCGTCCCACACACTCTCCCCCAGTCACACCGTCCCAAACAGTCTCCCCCCAGTCACACCGTCCCACACACTCTCCCCCAGTCACACCATCCCACACACTCTCCCCCAGTCACACCGTCCCACACCCTCTCCCCCAGTCACACCGTCCCACAAACTCTCCCCCCAGTCACACCGTCCCACACTCTCTCCCCCAGACACACCGTCCCACACACTCTCCCACCAGTCACTGCGTCCCACACACTCTCCCCCAGTCACACCGTCCCACACACTCTCCCCCCAGTCACACCATCCCACACACTCTCCCCCCAGTCACACCGTCCCACACACTCTCCCTCAAACACACCGTCCCACACAATCTCCCCCAGTCACACCGTCCCAAACACTCTCCCTCCAGTCACACCGTCCCACACACTCTCCCCCCAGTAACACCATCCCACACACACTCCCCCAGTCACACCGTCCCACACACTCTCCCCCCAGTCACACCGTCCCACACTCTCTCACCCCAGACACACCGTCCCACACACTCTCCCCCATTCACACCGTCCCACACACTCTCCCCCCAGTCACACCGTCCCGCACACTCTCCCCCAATCACACCGTCCCACACACTCTCCCCCCAGTCACACCGCCCACACACTCTCCCCCAGTCACACCATCCTACTCACTCACCCCCAGTCACTCCGTCCCACACACTCTCCCCAAGTCCCACACACTCTCCCCCCAGTCACACCATCCCACACACTCTCCCCCCAGTCACATCGTCCCACACACTCTCCCCCAGTCACACCGTCACACACACTCTCCCCCCAGTCACACCGTCCCACACTCTCTCCCCCGAGTCACACCGTCCCAAACACTCTCCCCAGACACACCGTCCCACACACTCATCCCCCAGTCACACCGTCCCACACACTCTCCCCACAGTCACACCGTCCCACACACTCTCCCCCCAGTCACACCGTCCCACACACTCTCCCCGCAGTCACACCGTCCCACACACTCTCCCCCCCAGTCACACCATCCCACACACTCTCCCCCAGTCACACCGTACCTCACACCCTCCCCCGGTCACATCGTCCCACACACTCTCCCCCAGTCACACGGTCCCACACACTCTCCCCCCAGTCACACCGTCCCACACCCTCCCCCAGTCACACCGTCCCACACACACTCCCCCAGTCACACCGTCCCACACACTCTCCCCCAGTCACACCGTCCCACACACTCTCCCCCCAGTCACACCGTCCCACACACTCTCCCCCAGTCACACCGTCCCACACACTCTCCCCCAGTCACACCGTCCCACAAACTCTCCCCCAGTCACACCGTCCCACACACTCACCCCCCAGTCACACCGTCCCACACCTCTCCCCCCAATCACACCGTCCCACACACTCTCCCCCCAGTCACACAGTCCCACACACTCTCCCCCCAGTCACACCGTCCCACACACTCTCCCCCCAGTCACACCGTCCCACACACTCTCACCCCAGTCACACCGTCCCACACACTCTCCCCCCAGTCACACCGTCCCACACACTCTCCCCGAGTCACACCGTCCCACACACTCTCCCCACAGTCACAGCCCCCCACACAGTCTCCCCCAGACACACCTTCCCACACACTCTCCCCCCAGTCACACCGTCCCACACACTCTCCCCCCAGACACACCGTCCCACACACTCTCCCCCATTCACACCGTCCCACACTCTCTCCCCCCAGTCACACCGTCCCACACACTCTCCCCCAATCACACCGTCCCACACACTCTCCCCCCAGTCACACCACCCACACACTCTCCCCCAGTCACACCGTCCCACAAAATCTACCCCCAGTCACACCGTCCCACACTCTCTCCCCCCCAGTCACACCATCCCACACACTCTCCCCCAGTCACACCGTACCTCAAACTCTCCCCCGGTCACATCGTCCCACACACTCTCCCCCAGTCACACGGTCCCACACACTCTCCCCCCAGTCACACCGTCCCACACCCTCCCCCAGTCACACCGTCCCACACACACTCCCCCAGTCACACCGTCCCACACACTCTCCCCAAGTCACACCGTCCCACACACTCTCCTCCAGTCACACCGTCCCACACACTCTCCCCCCAGTCACACCGTCCCACACACTCTCCCCCAGTCACACCGTCCAGCACACTCTCCCCCCAGTCACACCGTCCCACACACTCTCCCCCCAGTCACACCGTCCCACACACTCTCCCCCAGTCACACCGTCCCACACACTCTCCTCCAGTCACACCGTCCCACACACTCTCCCCCACTCAAACCGTCCCACACACTCTCCCCCGTCACACTGTCCCACACACTCTCCCACCAGTCACACCGTCCCACACACTCTCCCCCAGTCACACCGTCCCACACACTCTCCCCCAGTCACACCGTCCCAAACAGTCTCCCCCCAGTCACACCGTCCCACACACTCTCCCCCAGTCACACCATCCCACACACTCTCCCCCAGTCACACCGTCCCACACCCTCTCCCCCAGTCACACCGTCCCACAAACTCTCCCCCCAGTCACACCGTCCCACACTCTCTCCCCCAGACACACCGTCCCACACACTCTCCCACCAGTCACTGCGTCCCACACACTCTCCCCCAGTCACACCGTCCCACACACTCTCCCCCCAGTCACACCATCCCACACACTCTCCCCCCAGTCACACCGTCCCACACACTCTCCCTCAAACACACCGTCCCACACAATCTCCCCCAGTCACACCGTCCCAAACACTCTCCCTCCAGTCACACCGTCCCACACACTCTCCCCCCAGTAACACCATCCCACACACACTCCCCCAGTCACACCGTCCCACACACTCTCCCCCCAGTCACACCGTCCCACACTCTCTCACCCCAGACACACCGTCCCACACACTCTCCCCCATTCACACCGTCCCACACACTCTCCCCCCAGTCACACCGTCCCGCACACTCTCCCCCAATCACACCGTCCCACACACTCTCCCCCCAGTCACACCGCCCACACACTCTCCCCCAGTCACACCATCCTACTCACTCACCCCCAGTCACTCCGTCCCACACACTCTCCCCAAGTCCCACACACTCTCCCCCCAGTCACACCATCCCACACACTCTCCCCCCAGTCACATCGTCCCACACACTCTCCCCCAGTCACACCGTCACACACACTCTCCCCCCAGTCACACCGTCCCACACTCTCTCCCCCGAGTCACACCGTCCCAAACACTCTCCCCAGACACACCGTCCCACACACTCATCCCCCAGTCACACCGTCCCACACACTCTCCCCACAGTCACACCGTCCCACACACTCTCCCCCCAGTCACACCGTCCCACACACTCTCCCCGCAGTCACACCGTCCCACACACTCTCCCCCCCAGTCACACCATCCCACACACTCTCCCCCAGTCACACCGTACCTCACACCCTCCCCCGGTCACATCGTCCCACACACTCTCCCCCAGTCACACGGTCCCACACACTCTCCCCCCAGTCACACCGTCCCACACCCTCCCCCAGTCACACCGTCCCACACACACTCCCCCAGTCACACCGTCCCACACACTCTCCCCCAGTCACACCGTCCCACACACTCTCCCCCCAGTCACACCGTCCCACACACTCTCCCCCAGTCACACCGTCCCACACACTCTCCCCCAGTCACACCGTCCCACAAACTCTCCCCCAGTCACACCGTCCCACACACTCACCCCCCAGTCACACCGTCCCACACCTCTCCCCCCAATCACACCGTCCCACACACTCTCCCCCCAGTCACACAGTCCCACACACTCTCCCCCCAGTCACACCGTCCCACACACTCTCCCCCCAGTCACACCGTCCCACACACTCTCACCCCAGTCACACCGTCCCACACACTCTCCCCCCAGTCACACCGTCCCACACACTCTCCCCGAGTCACACCGTCCCACACACTCTCCCCACAGTCACAGCCCCCCACACAGTCTCCCCCAGACACACCTTCCCACACACTCTCCCCCCAGTCACACCGTCCCACACACTCTCCCCCAGTCACACCGTCCAGCACATTCTCCCCCCAGTCACACCGTCCCACACACTCACCTCCAGTCACACCGTCCCACACACTCTCCCCCCAGTCACACCGTCCCACACACTCTCCCCCCAGTCACACCGTCCCACACACTCTCCCTCAAACATACTGTCCCAACCACTCTCCCCCAGTCACACCGTCCCAAACACTCTCCCCCCAGTCACACTGTCCCACACACTCTCCCCCAGTCACACCGTCCCACACACTCTCCCCCAGTCACACCGTCCCACACACTCTCCCCCAGTCACACCGTCCCACACACTCCCCCAGTCACACCGTCCCACACACTCGCCCCCCAGTAACACCATCCCACACACTCTCCCCCAGTCACACCGTCCCACACACTCTCCCCCCAGTCACACCGTCCCACACACTCTCCCCCCAGACACACCGTCCCACACACTCTCCCCCATTCACACCGACCCACACACACTCCCCCAGTCACACCGTCCCACACACTCTCCCCCCAGTAACACCATCCCACACACTCTCCCCCAGTCACACCGTCCCACACACTCTCCCCCCAGTCACACCGTCCCACACACTCTCCCCCCAGTCACACCGTCCCACACACTCTCCCCCAGCCACACCATCCCACACACTCTCCCCCCAGTCACACCGTCCCACACACTCCCCCCCAGTCACACCGTCCCACATACTCTCCCCCCAGCCACACCGTCTCATAAACTCTACCCCCTGTCACACCGTACCACAAACTCTCCCCCCAGTCACAACGTCCCACACACTATCCCCCCAGTCACACCGTCCCACACACTCTCCCCCCAGTCACACCGTCCCACACACTCTCCCCCCAGTCACACCGTCCCACACACTCTCCCCCCAGTCACACCGTCCCACACACTCTCCCCGAGTCACACCGTCCCACACACTCTCCCCACAGTCACAGCCCCCCACACAGTCTCCCCCAGACACACCTTCCCACACACTCTCCCCCCAGTCACACCGTCCCACACACTCTCCCCCAGTCACACCGTCCAGCTCATTCTCCCCCCAGTCACACCGTCCCACACACTCTCCCCCAGTCACACCGTCCCACACACTCTCCCCCCAGTCACACCGTCCCACACACTCTCCCCCCAGTCACACCGTCCCACACACTCTCCCTCAAACATACCGTCCCAACCACTCTCCCCCAGTCACACCGTCCCAAACACTCTCCCCCCAGTCACACTGTCCCACACACTCTCCCCCAGTCACACCGTCCCACACACTCTCCCCCAGTCACACCGTCCCACACACTCTCCCCCAGTCACACCGTCCCACACACACTCCCCCAGTCACACCGTCCCACACACTCTCCCCCCAGTAACACCATCCCACACACTCTCCCCCAGTCACACCGTCCCACACACTCTCCCCCCAGTCACACCGTCCCACACACTCTCCCCCCAGACACACCGTCCCACACACTCTCCCCCATTCACACCGACCCACACACACTCCCCCAGTCACACCGTCCCACACACTCTCCCCCCAGTAACACCATCCCACACACTCTCCCCCAGTCACACCGTCCCACACACTCTCCCCCCAGTCACAACGTCCCACACACTCTCCCCCCAGACACACCGTCCCACACACTCTCCCCCATTCACACCGACCCACACACTCTCCCCCCAGTCACACCGTCCCACACACTCTCCCCCAGCCATACCATCCCACACACTCTCCCCCCAGTCACACCGTCCCACACACTCCCCCCCAGTCACACCGTCCCACATACTCTCCCCCCAGCCACACCGTCTCATAAACTCTCCCCCAGTCACACCGTACCACAAACTCTCCCCCCAGTCACAACGTCCCACACACTATCCCCCAGTCACACCGTCCCACACACTCTCCCCCCAGTCACACCGTCCCACACACTCTCCCCCAATCACACCGTCCCACACACTCTCCCCCCAGTCACACCGTCCCACACACTCTCCCCCAGTCACACCGCCCACACACTCCCCGCCCAGTCACACCGTCCCACACACTCTCCCCCCAGTCACACCGTCCCACACACTCTCCCCCCAGTGACACCGTCCCACACACTCTCCGCCAGTCACACCATCCCACACACTCTCCCTCCAGTCACACCGTCCCACACACTCTCCCCCAGTCACACCGTCCCACACACTCTCCCCCAGTCACACCATCCCACACACTTACCCCCAGTCACATCGTCCCACACACTCTCCCCAAGTCCCACACACTCTCCCCCCAGTCACACCATCCCACACACTCTCCCCCCAGTCACATCGTCCCACACACTCTCCCCCAGTCACACCGTCCCACACACTCTCCCCCCAGTCATACCGTCCCACATACTCTCCCCAAGTCCCACACACTCTCCCCCCAGTCACACCATCCCACACACTCTCCCCCCAGTCACATCGTCCCACAAACTCTCCCCCAGTTACACCGTCCCAAACACTCTCCCCCCAGTCACACCGTCCCACACACTCTCCCCCCAGTCACACCGTCCCACACACTCTCCCCCAGTCACACCATCCCACACACTCTCCCCCAGTCACACCGTCCCACACCCTCTCCCCCAGTCACACCGTCCCACAAACTCTCCCCCAGTCACACCGTCCCACACACTCACCCCCCAGTCACACCGTCCCACACACTCTCCCCCCAATCACACCGTCCCACACACTCTCCCCCCAGTCACACCATCCCACACACTCTCCCCCCAGTCACACCGTCCCACACACTCTCCCCCCAGTCACACCGTCCCACACACTCTCCCCCCAGTCACACCGTCCCACACACTCTCCCCCCAGTCACACCGTCCCACACACTCTCCCCGAGTCACACCGTCCCACACACTCTCCCCACAGTCACAGCCCCCCACACAGTCTCCCCCAGACACACCGTCCCACACACTCTCCCCCCAGTCACACCGTCCCACACACTCTCCCCCAGTCACACCGTTCAGCACACTCTCCCCCCAGTCACACTGTCCCACACACTCTCCCCCAGTCACACCGTCCCACACACTCGCCCCCCAGTCACACCATCCCACACACTCTCCCCCCAGTCACACCGTCCCACACACTCTCCCTCAAACACACCGTCCCACACATTCTCCCCCAGTCACACCGTCCCAAACACTCTCCCCCCAGTCACACCGTCCCACACACTCTCCCCCCAGTAACACCATCCCACACACTCTCCCCCAGTCACACCGTCCCACACACTCTCCCCCCAGTCACACCGTCCCACACACTCTCCCCCCAGACACACCGTCCCACACACTCTCCCCCATTCACACCGTCTCACACACTCTCCCCCCAGTCACACCGTCCCACACACTCTCCCCCAATCACACCGTCCCACACACTCTCCCCCCAGTCACACCACCCACACACTCTCCCCCAGTCACACCGTCCCACAAAATCTCCCCCCAGTCACACCGTCCCACACACTCTCCCCCCCAGTCACACCATCCCACACACTCTCCCCCAGTCACACCGTACCTCAAACTCTCCCCCGGTCACATCGTCCCACACACTCTCCCCCAGTCACACGGTCCCACACACTCTCCCCCCAGTCACACCGTCCCACACCCTCCCCCAGTCACACCGTCCCACACACACTCCCCCAGTCACACCGTCCCACACACTCTCCCCAAGTCACACCGTCCCACACACTCTCCTCCAGTCACACCGTCCCACACACTCTCCCCCCAGTCACACCGTCCCACACACTCTCCCCCAGTCACACCGTCCAGCACACTCTCCCCCCAGTCACACCGTCCCACACACTCTCCCCCCAGTCACACCGTCCCACACACTCTCCCCCAGTCACACCGTCCCACACACTCTCCCCCGTCACACTGTCCCACACACTCTCCCCCCAGTCACACCGTCCCACACACTCTCCCCCAGTCACACCGTCCCACACACTCTCCCCCAGTCACACCGTCCCAAACACTCTCCCCCCAGTCAGACCGTCCCACACACTCTCCCCCAGTCACACCGTCCCACACACTCTCCCCCCAGTCACACCGTCCCACACACTCTCCCCCCAGTCACACCGTCCCACACACTCTCCCCCAGTCACACCGTCCCACACACTCTCCCCCAATCACACCGTCCCACACCCTCTCCCCCAGTCACGCCGTCCCACAAACTCTCCCCCAGTCACACCGTCCCACACACTCAATACAATACAATACAATACAAATCGCTTTATTGGCATGATAAGGTACATCTTATGTTGCCAAAGCATCAAAATACATTTATGGTTGAACACATAAACGCGGTTCCATTCATACAGTGTATAAACAGGTATATCCCTGAGTTTATAAATATATTTTCGCCTTGTTTATATATACTCTTGTCTTAGTTTACTGGTTGTCCCTCTGTTCATGGCAAGCTGTAACATAGTGTGCCGCCAGTGTTACACAGCTTCTCTCCTCCCCCAGTAGGAATGGGAGTTTTTGGTTGTCAGTCAGATTTCTGAATTCAGGGCATATTTGTGAGAATTTTTGATAGAAATTCTCTCTGATGCCCTGATATTTTCCACAGGCTGTGAGGAAGTGCATCTCTGTCTCAACTACTCCCTGACTGCAGTGAGAGCATATCCTGTCTTCTCTTGGCAGCCTGGTCTGCCTGTGTCTGCCTTTTTCGATCGCTAGGCTATGTTCGCTAAGTCTGTACCTTGTCAAGGTGCTTCTCAGTTTGTTATCCGTCCCACACACTCTCCCCACAGTCACAGCCCCCCACACAGTCTCCCCCAGACACACCTTCCCACACTCTCTCCCCCCAGTCACACCGTCCCACACACTCTCCCCCAGTCACACCGTCCAGCACATTCTCCCCCCAGTCACACCGTCCCACACACTCTCCCCCAGTCACACCGTCCCACACACTCTCCCCCCAGTCACACCGTCCCACACACTCTCCCCCCAGTCACACCGTCCCACACACTCTCCCTCAAACATACCGTCCCAACCACTCTCCCCTAGTCACACCGTCCCAAACACTCTCCCCCCAGTCACACTGTCCCACACACTCTCCCCCAGTCACACCGTTCCACACACTCTCCCCCAGTCACACCGTCCCACACACTCTCCCCCAGTCACACCGTCCCACACACACTCCCCCAGTCACACC
The DNA here is from genome assembly GCF_052327205.1 of Somniosus microcephalus. NCBI lineage: Eukaryota > Metazoa > Chordata > Chondrichthyes > Squaliformes > Somniosidae > Somniosus > Somniosus microcephalus. The sequence continues at coordinate 382,656,431 of NC_140989.1, read as the reverse complement.
GTCCCACACACTCTCCCCCCAGTAACACCATCCCACACACTCTCCCCCAGTCACACCGTCCCACACACTCTCCCCCCAGTCACACCGTCCCACACACTCTCCCCCCAGACACACCGTCCCACACACTCTCCCCCATTCACACCGACCCACACACACTCCCCCAGTCACACCGTCCCACACACTCTCCCCCCAGTAACACCATCCCACACACTCTCCCCCAGTCACACCGTCCCACACACTCTCCCCCCAGTCACACCGTCCCACACACTCTCCCCCCAGACACACCGTCCCACACACTCTCCCCCATTCACACCGACCCACACACTCTCCCCCCAGTCACACCGTCCCACACACTCTCCCCCAGCCACACCATCCCTCACACTCTCCCCCCAGTCACACCGTCCCACACACTCTCCCCCAGTCACACCGTCCCACACACTCTCCCCCGTCACACTGTCCCACACACTCTCCCCCAAATCACACCGTCCCACACACTCTCCCCCCAGTCACACCGTCCCACACACTCTCCCCCCAGTCACACCGTCCCACACACTCTCCCCCCAGTCACACCGTCCCACACACTCTCCCCCCAGTCACACCGTCCCACACACTCTCCCCCCAGTCACACCGTCCCACACACTCTCCCCGAGTCATACCGTCCCACACACTCTCCCCACAGTCACAGCCCCCCACACAGTCTCCCCCAGACACACCGTCCCACACACTCTCCCCCCAGTCACACCGTCCCACACACTTTCCCCCAGTCACACCGTCCAGCACACTCTCCCCCCAGTCACACCGTCCCATACACTCTCCCCCAGTCACACCGTCCCACACACTCTCCCCCCAGTCACACCGTCCGACACACTCTCCCCCCAGTCACACCGTCCCACACACTCTCCCTCAAACACACCGTCCCAACCACTCTCCCCCAGTCACACCGTCCCAAACACACTCCCCCTAGTCACACTGTCCCACACACTCTCCCCCAGTCACACCGTCCCACACACTCTCGCCCAGTCACACCGTCCCACACACTCTCCCCCAGTCACACCGTCCCACACACTCTCCCCCCAGTAACACCATCCCACACACTCTCCCCCAGTCACACCGTCCCACACACTCTCCCCCCAGTCACACCGTCCCACACACTCTCCCCCCAGACACACCGTCCCACACATTCTCCCCCATTCACACCGTCCCACACACTCTCCCCCCAGTCACACCGTCCCACACACTCTCCCCCAGTCACACCGTCACACACACTCTCCCCCAGTCACACCATCCCACACACTTACCCCCAGTCACACCGTCCCACACACTCTCCCCAAGTCCCACACACTCTCCCCCCAGTCACACCATCCCACAGACTCTCCCCCCAGTCACGTCGTCCCACACACTCTCCCCCAGTCACACCGTCCCACACACTCTCCCCCCAGTCATACCATCCCACACCCTCCCCCAGTCACACCGCCCCACACACTCTCCCCACAGTCACACCGTCCCACACACTCTCCCCCAGTCACACCGTCCCACACCCTCCCCCAGTCACACCGTCCCACACACTCTCCCCCAGTCACACCGTACCTCACACCCTCCCCCGGTCACATCGTCCCACACACTCTCCCCCAGTCACACGGTCCCACACACTCTCCCCCCAGTCACATCGTCCCACACACTCTCCCCCAGTCACACCGTCCCACACACTCTCCCCCCAGTCATACCGTCCCACATACTCTCCCCAATTCCCACACACTCTCCCCCCAGTCACACCATCCCACACACTCTCCCCCCAGTCACATCGTCCCACACACTCTCCCCCAGTTACACCGTCCCAAACACTCTCCCCCCAGTCACACCGTCCCACACACTCTCCCCCCAGTCACACCCTCCCACACACTCTCCCCCAGTCACACCGTCCCACACAGTCTCCCCTAGTCACACCGTCCCACACCCTCTCCCCCAGTCACACCGTCCCACAAACTCTCCCCCAGTCACACCGTCCCACACACTCACCCCCCAGTCACACCGTCCCACACACTCTCCCCCCAATCACACCGTCCCACACACTCTCCCCCCAGTCACACCGTCCCACACACTCTCCCCCCAGTCACACCGTCCCACACACTCTCCCCCCAGTCACACCGTCCCACACACTCTCCCCCCAGTCACACCGTCCCACACACTCTCCCCCCAGTCACACCGTCCCACACACTCTCCCCCCAGTCACACCGTCCCACACACTCTCCCCCCAGTCACACCGTCCCACACACTCTCCCCCCAGTCACACCCTCCCACACACTCTCCCCCAGTCACACCGTCCCACACAGTCTCCCCCAGTCACACCGTCCCACACCCTCTCCCCCAGTCACACCGTCCCACAAACTCTCCCCCAGTCACACCGTCCCACACACTCACCCCCCAGTCACACCGTCCCACACACTCTCCCCCCAATCACACCGTCCCACACACTCTCCCCCCAGTCACACCGTCCCACACACTCTCCCCCCAGTCACACCGTCCCACACACTCTCCCCCCAGTCACACCGTCCCACACACTCTCCCCCCAGTCACACCGTCCCACACACTCTCCCCCCAGTCACACCGTCCCACACACTCTCCCCGAGTCACACCGTCCCACACACTCTCCCCACAGTCACAGCCCCCCACACAGTCTCCCCCAGACACACCGTCCCACACACTCTCCCCCCAGTCACACCGTCCCACACACTCTCCCCCAGTCACACCGTTCAGCACACTCTCCCCCCAGTCACACCGTCCCACACACTCTCCCCCAGTCACACCGTCCCACACACTCGCCCCCCAGTCACACCATCCCACACACTCTCCCCCCAGTCACACCGTCCCACACACTCTCCCTCAAACACACCGTCCCACACACTCTCCCCCAGTCACACCGTCCCAAACACTCTCCCCCCAGTCACACCGTCCCACACACTCTCCCCCCAGTCACACCGTCCCACACACTCTCCCCCCAGACACACCGTCCCACACACTCTCCCCCATTCACACCGTCCCACACACTCTCCCCCCAGTCACACCGTCCCACACACTCTCCCCCCAGTCACACCACCCACACACTCTCCCCCAGTCACACCGTCCCACAAAATCTCCCCCCAGTCACACCGTCCCACACACTCTCCCCCCCAGTCACACCATCCCACACACTCTCCCCCAGTCACACCGTACCTCAAACTCTCCCCCGGTCACATCGTCCCACACACTCTCCTCCAGTCACACGGTCCCACACACTCTCCCCCCAGTCACACCGGCCCACACCCTCCCCCAGTCACACCGTCCCACACACACTCCCCCAGTCACACCGTCCCACACACTCTCCCCAAGTCACACCGTCCCACACACTCTCCTCCAGTCACACCGTCCCACACACTCTCCCCCCAGTCACACCGTCCCACACACTCTCCCCCAGTCACACCGTCCAGCACACTCTCCCCCCAGTCACACCGTCCCACACACTCTCCCCCCAGTCACACCGTCCCACACACTCTCCCCCGTCACACTGTCCCACACACTCTCCCCCCAGTCACACCGTCCCACACACTCTCCCCCAGTCACACCGTCCCACACACTCTCCCCCAGTCACACCGTCCCAAACACTCTCCCCCCAGTCAGACCGTCCCACACACTCTCCCCCCAGTCACACCGTCCCACACACTCTCCCCCAGTCACACCGTCCCACACACTCTCCCCCAGTCACACTGTCCCACACACTCTCCCCCCAGTCACACCGTCCCACAAACTCTCCCCCAGTCACACCGTCCCACACACTCACCCCCCAGTCACACCGTCCCACACACTCTCCCCCAAATCACACCGTCCCACACACTCTCCCCGCAGTCACACCGTCCCACACACTCTCCCCCCAGTCACACCGTCCCACACACTCGCCCCCCAGTCACACCGTCCCACACACTCTCCCCCCAGTCACACCGTCCCACACACTCTCCCCCCAGTCACACCGTCCCACACACTCTCCCCGAGTCACACCGTCCCACACACTCTCCCCACAGTCACAGCCCCCCACACAGTCTCCCCCAGACACACCGTCCCACACACTCTCCCCCCAGTCACACCGTCCAACACACTTTCCCCCAGTCACACCGTCCAGCACACTCTCCCCCCAGTCACACCGTCCCATACACTGTCCCCCAGTCACACCGTCCCACACACTCTCCCCCCAGTCACACCGTCCGACACACTCTCCCCCCAGTCACACCGTCCCACACACTCTCCCTCAAACACACCGTCCCAACCACTCTCCCCCAGTCACACCGTCCCAAACACTCTCCCCCTAGTCACACTGTCCCACACACTCTCCCCCAGTCACACCGTCCCACACACTCTCGCCCAGTCACACCGTCCCACACACTCTCCCCCAGTCACACCGTCCCACACACTCTCCCCCAGTCACACCGTCCCACACACTCTCCCCCCAGTAACACCATCCCACACACTCTCCCCCAGTCACACCGTCCCACACACTCTCCCCCCAGTCACACCGTCCCACACACTCTCCCCCCAGACACACCGTCCCACACATTCTCCCCCATTCACACCATCCCACACACTCTCCCCCCAGTCACACCGTCCCACACACTCTCCCCCAGTCACACCGTCACACACACTCTCCCCCAGTCACACCATCCCACACACTTACCCTCAGTCACACCGTCCCACACACTCTCCCCAAGTCCCACACACTCTCCCCCCAGTCACACCATCCCACAGACTCTCCCCCCAGTCACGTCGTCCCACACACTCTCCCCCAGTCACACCGTCCCACACACTCTCCCCCCAGTCATACCATCCCACATTCTCTCCCCAACTCCCACACACTCTCCCCCCAGTCACACCATCTCACACACTCTACCCCCAGTCACATCGTCCCACACACTCTACCCCAGTCACAACGTCCCACACACTCTCCCCCCAGTCACACCGTCCCACACACTCTCCCCCCAGTCACACCGTCCCACAGACTCTCCCCCAGTCACACCGTCCCACACACTCTCCCCCAGTCACACCGTCCCACACACTCTCCCCCAGTCACACTGTCCCACACACTCTCCCGCCAGTCACACCGTCCCACAGACTCTCCCCACAGTCACACCGTCCCACACACTCTCCCCACAGTCACACCGTCCCACACACTCTCCCCCAATCGCACCGTCCCACACACTCTCCCCCAGTCACACCGTCCCACATACTCTCCCCCCAGTCACACCGACCCACACACTCTCCCCCCAGTCACACCGTCCCACACACTCTCCCCCAGCCACACCATCCCACACACTCTCCCCCCAGTCACACCGTCCCACACACTCCCCCCCAGTCACACCGTCCCACATACTCTCCCCCCAGCCACACCGTCTCATAAACTCACCCCCAGTCACACCGTACCACAAACTCTCCCCCCAGTCACAACGTCCCACACACTCTCCCCCCAGTCACACCGTCCCACACACTCTCCCCCAATGACACCGTCCCACACACTCTCCCCCCAGTCACACCGTCCCACACACTCTCCCCCAGTCACACCGCCCACACACTCCCCGCCCAGTCACACCGTCCCACACACTCTCCCCCCAGTCACACCGTTCCACACACTCTCCCCCCAGTGACACCGTCCCACACACTCTCCGCCAGTCACACCATCCCACACACTCTCCCTCCAGTCACACCGTCCCACACACTCTCCCCCAGTCACACCGTCCCACACACTCTCCCCCAGTCACACCATCCCACACACTTACCCCCAGTCACATCGTCCCACACACTCTCCCCAAGTCCCACACACTCTCCCCCCAGTCACACCATCCCACACACTCTCCCCCCAGTCACATCGTCCCACACACTCTCCCCCAGTCACACCGTCCCACACACTCTCCCCCCAGTCATACCGTCCCACATACTCTCCCCAAGTCCCACACACTCTCCCCCCAGTCACACCATCCCACACACTCTCCCCCCAGTCACATCGTCCCACACACTCTCCCCCAGTTACACCGTCCCAAACACTCTCCCCCCAGTCACACCGTCCCACACACTCTCCCCCCAGTCACACCGTCCCACACACTCTCCCCCAGTCACACCGTCCCACACAGTCTCCCCCAGTCACACCGTCCCACACCCTCTCCCCCAGTCACACCGTCCCACAAACTCTCCCCCAGTCACACCGTCCCACACACTCACCCCCCAGTCACACCGTCCCACACACTCTCCCCCCAATCACACCGTCCCACACACTCTCCCCCCAGTCACACCGTCCCACACACTCTCCCCCCAGTCACACCGTCCCACACACTCTCCCCCCAGTCACACCGTCCCACACACTCTCCCCCCAGTCACACCGTCCCACACACTCTCCCCCCAGTCACACCGTCCCACACACTCTCCCCGAGTCACACCGTCCCACACACTCTCCCCACAGTCACAGCCCCCCACACAGTCTCCCCCAGACACACCGTCCCACGCACTCTCCCCCCAGTCACACCGTCCCACACACTCTCCCCCAGTCACACCGTTCAGCACACTCTCCCCCCAGTCACACCGTCCCACACACTCTCCCCCAGTCACACCGTCCCACACACTCGCCCCCCAGTCACACCATCCCACACACTCTCCCCCCAGTCACACCGTCCCACACACTCTCCCTCAAACACACCGTCCCACACACTCTCCCCCAGTCACACCGTCCCAAACACTCTCCCCCCAGTCACACCGTCCCACACAATTCACAATTCACAATTCAAATCGCTTTATTGGCATGATAAGTTACATCTTATGTTGCCAAAGCATCAAAATACATTTATGGTTTAGCACATAAACGCAGTTCTATTCATACAGTGTATAAACAGGTATATCCCTGAGTGTATAAATATACATTCGCATTGTTTATATATATTCTTTTCTTAGTTTACTGGTTGTCCCTCTGTTCATGGCAAGCTGTAACATAGTGTGCTGCCAGTGTTATACAGCTTCTCTCCTCTCCCAGTAGGAATGGGAGTTTTTGGTTGTCATTCAGATTTCTGAAATCAGGGCATATTTGTGAGAATTTTTGGTAGAAATTCTCCCTGATGCCCTGATATTTTCCACAAGCTGTGAGGAAGTGCATCTCTGTCTCCACCACTCCCTGACTGCAGTGAGAGCATATCCTGTCCTCTCTTGGCAGCCTGGTCTGCCTGTGTCTGCCTTTTTCGATCGCTAGGCTATGTTCGCTAAGTCTGTACCTTGTCAAGGTTCTTCTCAGTTTGTTATCCTTTACCATGGTCAGGTAATCAGCTATGTTGTATTGTCTGTTTAGGGCCAAGTAGCAATTGAGTTTGCTTTGGGTTTTTGTTGTTTCTGCCCAATATGTCAGATATTTTTCCTTTTGCTTAGCGACGATTGTGTTGGGTCGAATTCTTTGTGTTACCCTGTCACTGTCCTGGGGCTGGTTATTGTTAGTATTGTTAGTAGTTACTTCACTGAGTCCCAGGACTAGTTGACTGAGGGTATTCTTCTTTATGGTCAGCTCTTGGCATTTCAGGGCGTCGTAGTGATAGCATTGGGGATTGCTCATTTGCAGGTGATTCCAAAATTTGGTGGCTCTTTTTTGGATAGTGATTATTAATGGATATTGGCCTAGTTCCGCCCTGCATGCATTGTTTACTGTTTTCCTTTGAGTCCGGAGGATACTTTTACAGAATTCTGCATGTAGGATCTCAATTGGGTGTTTGTCCCATTTTGCAAATTCTTGTTGAGTTAGCGGTCCCCATACCTCACTGCCATAGAGTGCAATTGGTTCAATTACTGATTTGAAAATTTTGAGCCAAATGCTAATTGGGATTTCTATTTGGATTGATTTTTTGATGGCATAGAAAGCCCTTCTTGCTTTCTCTTTCAGTTCATTCACAGCCAGTTTGAAGTTTCCCGTAGAACTGATTTTTAAGCCCAAGTATGTGTAGTTAGTGGTTTGTTCAATTTTGGTTGTTCCTACTGTGAAATTTATTTTGGGTCCCTGATGTTTGGATCTTTGCTGGAACACAAGGACTTTGGTTTTTTGGGGATTTATTGTCAGGGCCCAAGTCTGGCAGTACGACTCCAGCAGGTCCAGGTTTTGCTGTAGCCCCTCTTTAGTAGGTGACAGCAGAACCAGGTCGTCTGCATAGAGGAGGAATTTAACCTTGGATTCATATAGGGTGAGGCCGGGTGCTGTAGATTGTTCAAGTAGTTTTGCCAATCCATTTATGTAAATATTAAAGAGTGTCGGTGAGATTGGCGAGCCCTGCGTCACCCCCCGCCCCTGTGGGAAGTATTTTGTTTGTTTGTCTCCAATTTTAACTGCACATTTGTTGTTTGTATACATTGATTTAATTACATCATATGTTTTCCCTCCGACCCCACTTTCGATAAGTTTCAGGAATAAACCGTCATGCCAGATGGAGTCGAAAGCCTTCTGGAAATCTACAAAGCATGCGTAGATTTTGCCCCCACTCTCCCCCCAGTCACACCGTCCCACACACTCTCCCCCCAGACACACCGTCCCACACACTCTCCCCCATTCACACCGTCCCACACACTCTCCCCCCAGTCACACCGTCCCACACACTCTCCCCCAATCACACCGTCCCACACACTCTCCCCCCAGTCACACCACCCACACACTCTCCCCCAGTCACACCGTCCCACAAAATCTCCCCCCAGTCACACCGTCCCACACACTCTCCCCCCCAGTCACACCATCCCACACACTCTCCCCCAGTCACACCGTACCTCAAACTCTCCCCCGGTCACATCGTCCCACACACTCTCCTCCAGTCACACGGTCCCACACACTCTCCCCCCAGTCACACCGGCCCACACCCTCCCCCAGTCACACCGTCCCACACACACTCCCCCAGTCACACCGTCCCACACACTCTCCCCAAGTCACACCGTCCCACACACTCTCCTCCAGTCACACCGTCCCACACACTCTCCCCCCAGTCACACCGTCCCACACACTCTCCCCCAGTCACACCGTCCAGCACACTCTCCCCCCAGTCACACCGTCCCACACACTCTCCCCCCAGTCACACCGTCCCACACACTCTCCCCCGTCACACTGTCCCACACACTCTCCCCCCAGTCACACCGTCCCACACACTCTCCCCCAGTCACACCGTCCCACACACTCTCCCCCAGTCACACCGTCCCAAACACTCTCCCCCCAGTCAGACCGTCCCACACACTCTCCCCCCAGTCACACCGTCCCACACACTCTCCCCCAGTCACACCATCCCACACACTCTCCCCCAGTCACACTGTCCCACACACTCTCCCCCCAGTCACACCGTCCCACAAACTCTCCCCCAGTCACACCATCCCACACACTCACCCCCCAGTCACACCGTCCCACACACTCTCCCCCAAATCACACCGTCCCACACACTCTCCCCCCAGTCACACCGTCCCACACACTCTCCCCCCAGTCACACCGTCCCACACACTCTCCCCCCAGTCACACCGTCCCACACACTCTCCCCCCAGTCACACCGTCCCACACACTCTCCCCCCAGTCACACCGTCCCACACACTCTCCCCGAGTCACACCGTCCCACACAGTCTCCCCACAGTCACAGCCCCCCACACAGTCTCCCCCAGACACACCGTCCCACACACTCTCCCCCCAGTCACACCGTCCAACACACTTTCCCCCAGTCACACCGTCCAGCACACTCTCCCCCCAGTCACACCGTCCCATACACTCTCCCCCAGTCACACCGTCCCACACACTCTCCCCCCAGTCACACCGTCCGACACACTCTCCCCCCAGTCACACCGTCCCACACACTCTCCCTCAAACACACCGTCCCAACCACTCTCCCCCAGTCACACCGTCCCAAACACTCTCCCCCTAGTCACACTGTCCCACACACTCTCCCCCAGTCACACCGTCCCACACACTCTCGCCCAGTCACACCGTCCCACACACTCTCCCCCAGTCACACCGTCCCACACACTCTCCCCCAGTCACACCGTCCCACACACTCTCCCCCCAGTAACACCATCCCACACACTCTCCCCCAGTCACACCGTCCCACACACTCTCCCCCCAGTCACACCGTCCCACACACTCTCCCCCCAGACACACCGTCCCACACATTCTCCCCCATTCACACCATCCCACACACTCTCCCCCCAGTCACACCGTCCCACACACTCTCCCCCAGTCACACCGTCACACACACTCTCCCCCAGTCACACCATCCCACACACTTACCCTCAGTCACACCGTCCCACACACTCTCCCCAAGTCCCACACACTCTCCCCCCAGTCACACCATCCCACAGACTCTCCCCCCAGTCACGTCGTCCCACACACTCTCCCCCAGTCAAACCGTCCCACACACTCTCCCCCCAGTCATACCATCCCACATTCTCTCCCCAACTCCCACACACTCTCCCCCCAGTCACACCATCTCACACACTCTCCCCCAGTCACAACGTCCCACACACTCTCCCCCCAGTCACACCGTCCCACACACTCTCCCCCCAGTCACACCGTCCCACAGACTCTCCCCCAGTCACACCGTCCCACACACTCTCCCCCAGTCACACCGTCCCACACACTCTCCCCCAGTCACACTGTCCCACACACTCTCCCGCCAGTCACACCGTCCCACAGACTCTCCCCCAGTCACACCGTCCCACACACTCTCCCCCAGTCACACCGTCCCACACACTCTCCCCCAGTCACACTGTCCCACACACTCTCCCCCATTCACACCGTCCCACACACTCTCCCCCCAGTCACACCTTCCCACACACTCTCCCCCAGTCACACCGTCCCACACACTCTCCCCCCAGTCACACCGTCCCAGACACTCTCCCCCAGTCACACCGTCCCACAAACTGTCGGCCCAGTCACACCGTCCCACACACTCTCCCCACAGTCACACCGTCCCACACACTCTCCCCCAATCGCACCGTCCCACACACTCTCCCCCAGTCACACCGTCCCACATACTCTCCCCCCAGTCACACCGTCCCACACACTCTCCCCCAGTCACACCGCCCACACACTCACCCCCAGTCACACCGTCCCACACACACTCCCCCCAGTCACACCGTCCCACACACTCTCCCCCAGTCACACCATCCCACAAAATCTCCCCCCAGTCACACCGTCCCACACACTCTCCCCCAGTCACACCGTACAACACACCCTCCCCCAGTCACACCGTCCCACACACTCTCCCCCCGTCACACTGTCCCACACACTCTCCCCCAGTCACACCGTCCCACACACTCTCCCCCAGTCACACCATCCTACTCACTCACCCCCAGTCACACCGTCCCAAACACTCTCCCCAAGTCCCACACACCCTCCCCCCAGTCACACCATCCCACACACTCTCCCCCCAGTCACATCGTCCCACACACTCTCCCCCAGTCACACCGTCACACACACTCTCCCCCCAGTCACACCGTCCCACACTCTCACCCCCGAGTCACACCGTCCCAAACACTCTCCCCAGTCACACCATCCCACACACTCTCCCCCCAGTCAAATCGTCCCACACACTCTCCCCCAGTCACACCGTCCCACACACTCTCCCCCCAGTCAAATCGTCCCACACACTCTCCCCCAGTCACACCGTCCAACACACTCTACCCCCAGTCACACCGTCCCGCACACTCTCCCCCCAGTCACACCGTCCCACACACTCTCCCCCAGTCACACCGTCCCACACACTCTCCCCCAGTCACACTGTCCCACACACTCTCCCCCAGTCACACCGTCCCACACACTCTCCCCCCAGTCACACCGTCCCACACACTCTCCCCCCCAGTCACACCATCCCACACACTCTCCCCCAGTCACACCGTACCTCAAACTCTCCCCCGGTCACATCGTCCCACACACTCTCCCCCAGTCGCACCGTCCCACACACTCTCCCCCCAGTCACACCGTCCCACACTCTCCCCCAGTCACACCGTCCCACACACTCTCCCCCCAGTCACACCGTCCCACACAATCTCCCCCCAGTCACACCGTCCCACACACTCTCCCCGCAGTGACACCGTCCCACACACACTCCCCCAGTCACACCGTCCCACACACTCTCCCCCAGTCACACCGTCCCATACACTCTCCCCCACTCACACCGTCCCACACACTCTCCCCAGTCACACCGTCCCACACACTCTCCCCCAATCACACCGTCCCACACACTCTCCCCCCAGTCACACCGTCCCACACACTCTCCCCCAGTCACTCCGCCCACACACTCTCCCCCAGTCACACCGTCCCACACACTCTCCCCCCAGTCACACCATCCCACACACTCTCCCCCAGTCGCACCGTCCCACACACTCTCCCCCCAGTCACACCGTCCCACACACTCTCCCCCAGTCACACCGTCCCACACACTCTCCCCCCAGTCACACCGTCCCACACACTCCCTCCACAGTCACACCGTCCCACACACTCTCCCTCAAACACACCGTCCCAACCACTCTCCCCCAATCACACCGTCCCAAGCACTCTCCCCCCAGTCACACTGTCCCACACACTCTCCCCCAGTCACACCATCCCACACACTCTCGCCCAGTCACACCGTCCCACACACTCTCCCCCAGTCACACCGTCCCACACACTCTCCCCCCAGTAACACCATCCCACACACTCTCCCCCAGTCACACCGTCCCACACACTCTCCCCCCAGTCACACCGTCCCACGCACTCTCCCCCCAGACACACCGTCCCACACATTCTCCCCCATTCACACCGTCCCACACACTCTCCCCCCAGTCACATCGTCCCAAACACTCTCCCCCAGTCACACCGTCCCACACACTCTCCCCCCAGTCACAGCGTCCCACACACTCTCCCCCCAGTCACACCGTCCCGCACACTCTCCCCCAGTCACACCGTCCCACACACTCTCCCCCAGTCACACCGTCCCACACACTCTCTCCCAGTCACACTGTCCCACACACTTTCCCCCCAGTCACACCGTCCCGCACACTTTCCCCAGTCACACCGTCCCACACACTCTCCCCCCAGTCACACGGTCGCACACACTCTCCCCCAGTCACAACGTCCCACACACTCTCCCCCAGTCACACCATCCCACACACTCTCCCCCAGTCACACCGTCCCACAAACTCTCCCCCCAGTCACACCGTCCCAGACACTCTCCCCCAGTCACACCGTCCCACAAACTGTCGGCCCAGTCACACCGTCCCACACACTCTCCCCCAGTCACACCGTCCCACACACTCTCCCCACAGTCACACCGTCCCACACACTCTCCCCCAATCACACCGTCCCACACACTCTCCCCCCAGTCACACCGTCCCACACACTCTCCCCCAGTCACACCGCCCACACACTCTCCCCCAGTCACACCGTCCCACACACCCTCCCCCCAGTCACACCGTCCCACACACTCTCCCCCAGTCACACCGTCCCACAAAATCTCCCCCCAGTCACACCGTCCCACACACTCTCCCCCCGTCACACTGTCCCACACACTCTCCCCCAGTAACACCGTACAACACACCCTCCCCCAGTCACACCGTCCCACACACTCTCCCCAAGACCCACACACCCTCACCCCAGTCACACCATCCCACACACTCTCCCCAGTCACACCGTCACACACACTCTCCCCCCAGTCACACCGTCCAACACTCTCTCCCCCGAGTCACACCGTCCCAAACACTCCCCCCAGTCACACCATCCCACACACTCTCCCCCCAGTCAAATCGTCCCACACACTCTCCCCCAGTCACACCGTCCCACACACTCTCCCCCAGTCACACCGTCCCACACACTCTCCCCCCAGTCACACCGTCCCACACAATCTCCCCCAGTCACACCGTCCCACAAACTCTCCCCCAGTCACACCGTCCCACACACTCTCCCCCAGTCACACCGTCCCACACACTCTCCCCCCAGTCACACCATCCCACACACTCTCCCCCAGTCACACCGTCCCACACACTCTCCCCCCAGTCACACCGTCCCACACACTCTCCCCCAGTCACATCGTCCCACACACTCTCCCCCCAGTCACACCGTCCCACACACTCTCCCCCAGTCACACCGTCCCACACACTCTCCCCCCAGTCACACCATCCCACACACACTCCCCCACTCACACCGTCCCACACACTCTCCCCCAGTCACACCGTCCCACACACTCTCCCCCAATCACACCGTCCACACACTCTCCCCCCAGTCACACCGTCCCACACACTCTCGCCCAGTCACTCCGCCCACACACTCCACCCCAGTCACACCGTCCGACACAATCTCCCCCCAGTCACACAGTCCCACACACTCTCCCCGCAGTGACACCGTCCCACACACACTCCCCCAGTCACACCGTCCCACACACTCTCCCCCAGTCACACCGTCCCACACACTCTCCCCCACTCACACCGTCCCACACACTCTCCCCAGTGACACCGTCCCACACACTCCCCCCAATCACACCGTCCCACACACTCTCCCCCCAGTCACACCGTCCCACACACTCTCCCCCAGTCACTCCGCCCACACACTCTCCCCCAGTCACACCGTCCCACACACTCTCCCCCCAGTCACACCGTCCCACACACTCTCCCCCAGTCGCACCGTCCCACACACTCTCCCCCAGTCACACCGTCCCACACACTCTCCCCCCAGTCACACCGTCCCACACACTCCCTCCCCAGTCACACCGTCCCACACACTCTCCCTCAAACACACCGTCCCAACCACTCTCCCCCAATCACACCGTCCCAAGCACTCTCCCCCCAGTCACACTGTCCCACACACTCTCCCCCAGTCACACCATCCCACACACTCTCGCCCAGTCACACCGTCCCACACACTCTCCCCCAGTCACACCGTCCCACACACTCTCCCCCCAGTAACACCATCCCACACACTCTCCCCCAGTCACACCGTCCCACACACTCTCCCCCCAGTCACACCGTCCCATACACTCTCCCCCCAGACACACCGTCCCACACATTCTCCCCCATTCACACCGTCCCACACACTCTCCCCCCAGTCACATCGTCCCAAACACTCTCCCCCAGTCACACCGTCCCACACACTCTCCCCCCAGTCACAGCGTCCCACACACTCTCCCCCCAGTCACACCGTCCCGCACACTCTCCCCCAGTCACACCGTCCCACACACTCTCCCCCAGTCACACCGTCCCACACACTCTCCCCCAGTCACACTGTCCCACACACTTTCCCCCCAGTCACACCGTCCCGCACACTTTCCCCCAGTCACACCGTCCCACACACTCTCCCCCCAGTCACACGGTCGCACACACTCTCCCCCAGTCACACCGTCCCACACACTCTCCCCCCAGTCACACCATCCCACACACTCTCCCCCAGTCACACCGTCCCACAAACTCTCCCCCCAGTCACACCGTCCCAGACACTCTCCCCCAGTCACACCGTCCCACAAACTGTCGGCCCAGTCACACCGTCCCACACACTCTCCCCCAGTCACACCGTCCCACACACTCTCCCCACAGTCACACCGTCCCACACACTCTCCCCCAATCACACCGTCCCACACACTCTCCCCCCAGTCACACCGTCCCACACACTCTCCCCCAGTCACACCGCCCACACACTCTCCCCCAGTCACACCGTCCCACACACCCTCCCCCCAGTCACACCGTCCCACACACCCTCCCCCCAGTCACACCGTACAACACACCCTCCCCCAGTCACACCGTCCCACACACTCTCCCCAAGTCCCACACACCCTCACCCCAGTCACACCATCCCACACACTCTCCCCCAGTCACACCGTCACACACACTCTCCCCCCAGTCACACCGTCCAACACTCTCTCCCCCGAGTCACACCGTCCCAAACACTCCCCCCAGTCACACCATCCCACACACTCTCCCCCCAGTCAAATCGTCCCACACACTCTCCCCCAGTCACACCGTCCCACACACTCTCCCCCCAGTCACACCGTCCCACACACTCTCCCCCCAGTCACACCGTCCCACACAATCTCCCCCAGTCACACCGTCCCACAAACTCTCCCCCAGTCACACCGTCCCACACACTCTCCCCCAGTCACACCGTCCCACACACTCTCCCCCCAGTCACACCATCCCACACACTCTCCCCCAGTCACACCGTCCCACACACTCTCCCCCCAGTCACACCGTCCCACACACTCTCCCCCAGTCACATCGTCCCACACACTCTCCCCCCAGTCACACCGTCCCACACACTCTCCCCCAGTCACACCGTCCCACACACTCTCCCCCCAGTCACACCATCCCACACACACTCCCCCACTCACACCGTCCCACACACTCTCCCCCAGTCACACCGTCCCACACACTCTCCCCCAATCACACCGTCCCACACACTCTCCCCCCAGTCACACCGTCCCACACACTCTCGCCCAGTCACTCCGCCCACACACTCCACCCCAGTCACACCGTCCCACACCCTCTCCCCCCAGTCACACCGTCCCACACACTCTCCCCCCAGTCACACCGTCCCACACACTCTCCCCCAGTCACACCGTCCCACACACTCTCCCCCAGTCACAGCGTCCCACACACTCTCCCCCAGTCACACCGTCCCACACACTCTCCCCCAGTCACACCGTCACACACACTCTCCCCCAGTCACACCATCCCACACACTTACCCCCAGTCACACCGTCCCACACACTCTCCCCAAGTCCCACACACTCTCCACCCAGCCACATCATCCCACACACTCTCCCCCAGTCACACCATCCCACACACTCTCCCCCCAGTCATACCATCCCACATACTCTCCCCAAGTCCCACACACTCTCCCCCAGTCACACCATCCCACACACTCTCCCCCCAGTCACACCGTCCCACACACTCTCCCCCCAGTCACACCGTCCCACACTCTCTCCCCCCAGTCACACCGTCCCACACATTCTCCCCCCAGTCACACCGTCCCACACACTCTCCCCCCAGTCACACCGTCCCACACAATCTCCCCCAGTCACACCGTCCCACACACTCTCCCCCCAGTCACACCGTCCCACACACTCTCCCCGAGTCACACCGTCCCACACAATCTCCCCCAGTCACACCGTCCCACACACTCTCCCCCCAGTCACACCGTCCCACACACTCTCCCCCCAGTCACACCGTCCCACACTCTCTCCCCCAGTCACACTGTCCCACACACTCTCCCCCCAGTCACACCGTTCCAGACACTCTCCCCCAGTCACACCGTCTAACACCATTTCCCCACAGTCACACCGTCCCACACACACTCCCCCAATCACACCGTCCCACACACTCTCCCCCCAGTCACACCGTCCCACACACTCTCCCCCAGTCACACCGCCCACACCCTCTCCCCCAGTCACACCGTCCCACACACCCTCCCCACAGTCACACCGTCCCACACACTCTCCCCCAGTCACACCGTCCCACACACTTTCCCCCCAGTCACACCGTACAACACACCCTCCCCCAGTCACACCGTCCCACACACTCTCCCCCCGTCACACTGTCCCACACACTCTCCCCCAGTCACACCGTCCCACACACTCTCCCCCAGTCACACCGTCCCACACACTCTCCCCCAGTCACACCATCCTACTCACTCACCCCCAGTCACACCGTCCCACACACTCTCCCCCCAGTCCCACCGTCCCACACACTCTCCCCCCAGTCACATCGTCCCACACACTCTCCCCCAGTCACACCGTCACACACACTCCCACCCCAGTCACTCCGTACCACACTCTCTCCCCCGAGTCACACCGTCCCAAACACTCTCCCTCAAACACACCGTCCCACACAATCTCCCCCAGTCACACCGTCCCAAATACTCTCCCTCCAGTCACACCGTCCCACACACTCTCCCCCATTCACACCGTCCCACACACTCTCCCCCCAGTCACACCGTCCCACACACTCTCCCCCAATCACACCGTCCCACACACTCTCCCCCCAGTCACACCGCCCACACACTCTCCCCCAGTCACACCGTCCCACACACCCTCCCCCCAGTCACACCGTCCCACACACTCTCCCCCAGTCACACCGTCCCACAAAATCTCCCCCCAGTCACACCGTCCCACACACTCTCCCCCCAGTCACACCGTACAAAACACCCTCCCCCAGTCACACCGTCCAACACACTCTCCCCCGTCACACTGTCCCACACACTCTCCCCCAGTCACACCGTCCCACACACTCTCCCCCAGTCACACCGTCCAACACACTCTCCCCCAGTCACACCATCCTACTCACTCACCCCCAGTCACACCGTCCCACACACTCTCCCCAAGTCCCACACACTCTCCGCCCAGTCACACCATCCCACACACTCTCCCCCCAGTCACATCGTCCCACACACTCTCCCCCAGTCACACCGTCACACACACTCTCCCCCCAGTCACACCGTCCCACACTCTCTCCCCCGAGTCACACCGTCCCAAACACTCTCCCCAGACACACCGTCCCACACACTCTTCCCCCAGTCACACCGTCCCACACACTCTCCCCCCAGTCACACCGTCCCACACACTCTCCCCCCAGTCACACCGTCCCACACACTCTCCCCGCAGTCACACCGTCCCACACACTCTCCCCCCCAGTCACACCATCCCACACACTCTCCCCCAGTCACACCGTACCTCAAACTCTCCCCCGGTCACTTCGTCGCAAACACTCTCCCCCAGTCACACGGTCCCACACACTCTCCCCCCAGTCACACCGTCCCACACCCTCCCCCAGTCACACCGTCCCACACATACTCCCCCAGTCACACCGTCCCACACACTCTCCCCCAGTCACACCATCCCACACACTCTCCCCCCAGTCACAACGTCCCACACACTCTCCCCCAGTCACACCGTCCCACACACTCTCCCCCAGTCACACCGTCCCACAAACTCTCCCCCAGTCACACCGTCCCACACACTCACCCCCCAGTCACACCGTCCCACACACTCTCCCCCCAATCACACCGTCCCACACACTCTCCCCCCAGTCACACAGTCCCACACACTCTCCCCCCAGTCACACCGTCCCACACACTCTCCCCCCAGTCACACCGTCCCACACACTCTCCCCCCAGTCACACCGTCCCACACACTCTCCCCCCAGCCACACCGTCCCACACACTCTCCCCGAGTCACACCGTCCCACACACTCCCCCCACAGTCACAGCCCCCCACACAGTCTCCCCCAGACACACCTTCCCACACACTCTCCCCCCAGTCACACCGTCCCACACACTCTCCCCCAGTCACACCGTCCAGCACATTCTCCCCCCAGTCACACCGTCCCACACACTCTCCCCCAGTCACACCGTCCCACACACTCTCCCCCCAGTCACACCGTCCCACACACTCTCCCCCCAGTCACTCCGTCCCACACACTCTCCCTCAAACATACCGTCCCAACCACTCTCCCCCAGTCACACCGTCCCAAACACTCTCCCCCCAGTCACACTGTCC